>NC_091284.1:93105708-93275708 GCF_032444005.1 Ranitomeya imitator
CCCGTGATGCGAAAAGTATAAAACCCATTCCCACAAAGGTTCGCGAGTTTTCATAGTTGAGGCCGTAATTTACACGATAGCATCGATATACAGATAACAAAATTAAAAAAAAACAAAAAAAAAAACACACGTATATAATTCAGAGCTGCTAAATAATTTATCAGTGAATAATAGGACAATAACGCACCCCACCACGGGCTAAGTGCAGCATACCAACACCATACAACCAGAAACAAATGGGCTACTTGCACATTGAACAAGTCTGTAGGAACCTGTTCACACACCACAAAGAAACTTGAAGACACAAAAAAGCATAGTGAGGTCAAAAATACTCTGTTGTAAAAAAAAAAAAAATCACAGTAATAAGCAAGTGCTAGTCAAAAGATGGAAAAAAAAACCCAGGGTATTTAGTTGATACGTTTTTTTGCAAAAAAAACCACCATATATACTGGGGAATAAACAAGTACGCATCAAAAACAAAAAAAAAAGCGTCCAATACATATAAATCTACAAAAAGTTCTGCTAAAAGAAAAATAAAAAAACCAAGACTTGCATTCATGCAGCGATTGAGCCAAGTCCAACTTTAGGTAGCAGCCGGCTAGTGGCAACGTTGGCAGCCATTTCTACCCAGGAGGGGAGATCAGACATGGGAATTCGATAGGCGCAGGTTATTATGTTAGCGGTCCATTGCATTTCCCCGTCAGTCCCAACCTTTCTGAGAGCTGTGAAGGTTAACAAGCTTAGGTAGCGCTCTACAGATAGCCCATCTCCTTTCATGCCTGGTACACACAAGGCCTTGGTCTTGAGCCCGCGGGCTGGGAGCAGAGCAGCAATTACACAAAAACGCTGTTGTGAAAACATTAATGATTAGTTGGGCCCCAGAGCATCTCACATTTCTCCGGCTTCAGATCCTTTGTTCTGTGGTTTTCCAAACCGGAGCTGACACACAAAGGGCTCAAGTCCTCGGCGGAGAAGGAGCGCCAGCTGATCCTACACATCCCAGATAGAGAATAAGGGCTTGTAGGGCATGGGGGGGGGGGGGGGACGCATCGTTTTTTCCTTGTACTTTATAATAATCCAACTTCGTGTCATATTAGTCAAGATAAATAAGTCTATTCCTTAACATGCCAATGTGCTGTAAGTAGATCGTGGCATAAGGCTGGTGCATACGGCTCTTGTCACCACCATCAGCACATGCACTAAGGAGGAATATGGCCACAGTCTGGAAAGAGGCCTAGGGGAGCCAAGGAAATGATTGTGGTGGCCCACTCTGGAGGAAAGCTCAGTCTTCTGCGCCTCCCTGTAAACTTATAAGGGGTATTCTCAAGTTTGGAAATTCTCTGGTATCCGATAAATGACTTCTCAATCACTGTAAGTTAGACCACCACTGGGACCCCCACCGTTCCCAGACAACAAGGGGCCTGAAGAGCCTCACGAGAAAAAATGGTACGTGCGTCATCAGTGCGCCGTCAGCGCTCCAGGCGGGGCAGCACAACATCAGCGCTACAGGCGGGGCCAGCACAACATCAGCGCTACAGGCGGGGCCAGCACAACATCAGCGCTACAGGCGGGGCCAGCATGCCGTCAGCACTCCAGGCGGGGCCAGCACAACATCAGCGCTACAGGCGGGGCCAGCATGCCGTCAGCACTCCAGGCGGGGCCAGCACAACATCAGCGCTACAGACGGGGCCAGCGCGCTGTCAGTACTTTTCACGGATGGATAAATGACAAAGCTTCTCCTTTAAATTTTGAATGTTAAATACGAACAGCGCACAGATGCCATCCACGTGTTGTAAGTATTTTTCACGGATCGATAGACTTGTATTGCCCCTTGTCATTAAAAACAAAACATATGAAGAGCACCATGGGTACCTGATGTATCCATGATAAATACGAACATGAGGTCTTAGACTTCTGTTGTAGGAAAAGAGAAACTGAATTTATGCAGAACACAAAATGCTGATGTGAACAGGGGCTAAACAAATGGTATATAGATGCATACTGGTCATGTGAAAAACAAAATAACACACTCTTGGCCTCCGTCTGTGGAATAGGGACCTATAGAAACTTTAAAGGTTGTCCAGTCAAACCCGGGAAGTCTGTAGTCAGTCACTGTGTGACCGCAGGCTTATGAATCCCCCCAGCGCACGCACTGTAAGCTGTGAGGATTCGCCAGTTTCAGACCCGAGAACGAAGGGTATGTACGAGTTATACGAACCCCTGGCCAGTGGGCGCAACCTCGCTCTAATTTGACAAGACAAGACCTTTAAATTAAAGGTCAGAAAAGCCCCTAATATACACTTTGGGCTAAGTGCACTAAGGCAGTGTGTATTTAGCCTCATGAGCAGTACTGGCAATCTGTCAAAACATGAGGTCAAACCTTGTGATTCACGGATTCCAGCTTCAGAACAAGAGTTAGGGCGCAGTGAGATGGCCATATCACCCACGCGAGGATCGTATCGCAGTGCACGGACTGACAGTCGGCTCTCCTGACCCCAACAGTATGTCATCCACGAACACAATTAATGAAACTATTTTACTGGATCTGGGTATCCCATCCGCTAAAATCTGTGAATGTGCTATTCTGATCAGTTATTGCAGAACAAACTCAGCCACACAAGTCCTAACAGATGGTACATGAAAGCCATATGTTTTTAACAACTGAGTTTTTTTTGCAGGCGCAAAAACGAACATGGTATTGTGAACATACAGTACCAGTTAGAAGTTTGGACATACCTGGTCATGCAATGGTTTTCCATGAACTGATTGAAATGTGCACATTACAAACTCAGACTAACGGCAGCAAAACCACAAAAGCAAACAAGGAGAAAAGAAACATGTGAAACCAACCAGAATATAGGCTAAACCTAAAGATTCGTCAGAGTATCCCCTTTTATATCTGATGACCGATTAATAACCTACACAGCAAACTCTCAAGCAGCTTCATCAGGTTGTCTCCTGGTATGGACAGGAAAACCTAGTCAGAGGACATTTAGGAAGTCACTGATCTTCAGAAAGCATTTGCGGCCATTAGGTGTATTTTGTGGTTCTATATAGTGCTGAGCTATATTCCACAAATTTTCTACCCAGAATATGGCAAGTACTAAACTAAATAAAAAGAAATGACAGTCCTTTAAAAGACATCAAGGTAACAATCCAGAAAATAACAAGAATTTTAAGGCTATATGCACACGTTGCAGATTTTTGTGCGGATTTCTTCCTTTTTTTACCCCTGCATTTCGATTATGGAATGGGTGCAGAAACGCAGCAGATCTGCAAAACGAATTAACATGGCCCTTTTTTGAATCTGCTGCGTTTTCCGTGCAGATTTTTCCGCACCATTAGCACAGCAATTTTTTTGCCATTGATTTACATTGTACTGTAAATAACTGGCGGATCTGCAGCGCTTCTGCACGGAACAAAACGCTGAAGAGCTGCAGGTAATTCCAGTGATTAAATTGGCTCTTATGAGGATCTCCCCAGGAAATGATGACAAACACCTAAGCTGCAGAGGATAAGTTCATCAGTTACAAGCTCTTAACACTGCAAATTGACAGCATCTCACGTGAAAGCCCTCAAAATGTTTCACAGACATCAAGCAGCAGAAACATCAACATCAAATCTCCAAAGGAGACTGCGAGAGGCAGACCTTGATTATTATTTATTATAGCGCGATTTATTCCATGTGCTTTACATGTGAAAGGGGGTGTACATAAATAAAAACGAGTACAGTAATCTTAAACACTAAAAGTCATGACTGTTACAGGAGGAGAGAGGACTCACATGGTTGAAATGCTGCAAAAGAGCCACTACTGAGGTTTGCAAACAAGAATAGACTCGTTTAGGCAAGCAACACAAGGATTGGACATTAGATCAGTATAAAATTATACTGTGGTCTGATGAGTCAAATCTGAGATTCCTGGTACTAACAGCCATGTCTTGGAAGGTTTAGAAACAATCTGCTCTCCATTTCTACATGTGGTGTCAAAAATTAACCCCTTTACCCCCAAGGGTGGTTTGCACGTTAATGACCAGGCCAATTTTTACAATTCTGACCACTGTCCCTTTATGAGGTTATAACTCCGAAACGCTTCAACGGATCCTGGTGATTCTGACATTGTTTTCTCGTGACATATTGTACTTCATGATAGTGGTAAAATTTCTTTGATAGTACCTGCGTTAATTTGTGAAAAAAACGGAAATTTGGCGAAAATTTTGAAAATTTCGCAATTTTCAAACTTTGAATTTTTATGCAATTAAATCACAGAGATATGTCACACAAAATACTTAATAAGTAACATTTCCCACATGTCTCCTTTACATCAGCATAATTTTGGAACCAATTTTTTTTTTTGTTAGGGAGTTATAAGGGTTAAAAGTTGACCAGCAATTTCTCATTTTTACAACACCATTTTTTTTTTAGGGACCACGTCTCATTTGAAGTCATTTTGAGGGGTCTATATGATAGAAAATGCCCAAGTGTGACACCATTCTAAAAACTGCACCCCTCAAGGTGCTCAAAACCACATTCAAGAAGTTTATTAACCCTTCAGGTGTTTAATAGGAATTTTTGGAATGTTTAAATAAAAATGAACATTTAACTTTTTTACACAAAAAATTTACTTCAGCTCCAATTTGTTTTATTTTACCAAGGGTAACAGGAGAAATTGGACCCAAAAAGTTGTTGTCCAATTTGTCCTGAGTACGCTGATACCCCATATGTGGCAGTAAACCACTGTTTGGGCGCATGGGAGAGCTCGGAAGGGAAGGAGCGCTATTTGACTTTTCAATGCAAAATTGACAGGAATTGAGATGGGACGCCATGTTGCGTTTGGAGAGCCACTGATGTGCCTAAACATTGAAACCCCCCACAAGTGACACCATTTTGGAAAGTAGACCCCCTAAGGAACTTATCTGGATGTGTGGTGAGCACTTTGACCCACCAAGTGCTTCACAGAAGTTTATAATGCAGAACCGTAAAAATAAAAAATCATATTTTTTCACAAAAATTATATTTTTGCCCCCAATTTTTTATTTTTCCAAGGGTAAGAGAAGAAATTGGACCTCAAAGGTTGTTGTCCAATTTGTCCTGAGTACGCTGATACCCCATATGTGGCAGTAAACCACTGTTTGGGCGCATGGGAGAGCTCGGAAGGGAAGGAGCGCAGTTTGACTTTTCAATGCAAAATTGACAGAAATTGAGATGGGACGCCATGTTGCGTTTGGAGAGCCACTGATGTGCCTAAACATTGAAACCCCCCACAAGTGACACCATTTTGGAAAGTAGACCCCCTAAGGAACTTATCTAGAGGTGTGGTGAGCACTTTGACCCACCAAGTGCTTCACAGAAGTTTATAATGCAGAACCGTAAAAATAAAAAATCATATTTTTTCACAAAAATTATATTTTTGCCCCCAATTTTTTATTTTTCCAAGGGTAACAGGAGAAATTGGACCCCAAAAGTTGTTGTCCAATTTGTCCTGAGTACACTGATACCCCATATGTGGGGGGGAACCACCGTTTGGGCGCATGGGAGGGTTCGGAAGGGAAGGAGCGCCATTTGGAATGCAGACTTATATGGAATGGTCTGCAGGCGTCACATTGCGTTTGCAGAGCCCCTAATGTACCTAAACAGTAGAAACCCCCCACAAGTGACACCATTTTGGAAAGTAGACCCCCTAAGGAACTCATCTTGATGTGTTGTGAGAGCTTTGAACCCCCAAGTATTTCACTACAGTTTATAACGCAGAGCCATGCAAATAAAAAATATTTTTTTTTTCACAAAAATTATATTTTAGCCCCCAGTTTTGTATTTTTCCAAGGTTAGCAGGAGAAATTGGACCCTAAATGTTGTTGTCCAATTTGTCCTGAGTACGCTGATACCCCATATGTGGGGGGGAACCACCGTTTGGGCGCATGGGAGGGTTCGGAAGGGAAGGAGCGCCATTTGGAATGCAGACTTAGATGGAATGGTCTGCAGGCGTCACATTGCGTTTGCAGAGCCCCTAATGTACCTAAACAGTAGAAACCCCCCACAAGTGACCCCATATTGGAAACTAGACCCCTCAATGAACTTATCTAGATGTGTTGTGAGAACTTTGAACCCCCAAGTGTTTCACTACAGTTTATAACGCAGAGCCGTGAAAATAAAAAATCTTTTTGTTTTCCCACAAAAATTATTTTTTAGCCCCCAGTTTTGTATTTTTCCAAGGGTAACAGGAGAAATTGGTCCACAAAAGTTGTTGTCCAAATTGTCCTGAGTACACTGATACCCCATATGTTGGGGTAAACCCCTGTTTGGGCACACAGGAGAGCTCGGAAGGGAAGGAGCACTGTTTTACTTTTTCAACGCAGAATTGGCTGGAATTGAGATCGGACGCCATGTCGTGTTTGGAGAGCCCCTGATGTGCCGAAACAGTGGAAACCCCCCAATTATAACTGAAACCCTAATCTAAACACACCCCTAACCCTAATTCCAACGGTAACCCTAACCACACCTCTAACCCTGACACACCCCTAACCCTAATCCCAACCCTATTCCCAACTGTAAATGTAATCTAAACCCTAACTTTAGCCCCAACCCTAACTGTAGCCCCAACCCTAACCCTAACCCTAACCCTAACCCTAGCCCTAACCCTAACCCTAGCCCTAGCCCTAACCCTAGCCCTAACCCTAGCCCTAACCCTAGCCCTAACCCTAGCCCTAACCCTAGCCCTAACCCTAGCCCTAACCCTAGCCCTAATGGGAAAATGGAAATAAATAAAAAAAAATTTATTTTTCCCTAACTAAGGGGGTGATGAAGGGGGGTTTGATTTACTTTTATAGCGAGTTTTTTAGCGGATTTTTATGATTGGCAGCCGTCACACACTGAAAGACCCTTTTTATTGCAAAAAATATTTTTTGCAATACCACATTTTGAGAGCTATAATTTTTCCATATTTTGGTCCACAGAGTCATGTGAGGTCTTGTTTTTTGCGGGACGAGTTGACGTTTTTATTGAAAACATTTTTGGGCACGTGACATTTTTTTTATCGCTTTTTATTCCGATTTTTGTGAGGAAGAATGACCAAAAGCCAGCTATTCATGAATTTCTATTGGGGGAGGCGTTTATACCGTTCCGCGTTTGGTAAAATTGATAAATCAGTTTTATTCTTCGGGTCAGTACGATTACAGCGATACCTCATTTATATCATTTTTTTATGGTTTGGTGCTTTTATACGATAAAAACTATTTTACAGAAAAAATAATTATTTTTGCATCGCTTTATTCTCAGGACTATAACTTTTTTATTTTTTTGCTGATGATGCTGTATGGCGGCTCTTTTTTTGCGGGACAATATGACGCTTTCAGCGGTACCATGGTTATTTATATCTGTCCTTTTGATCGCGTGTTATTCCACTTTTTGTTCGGCGGTATGATAATAAAGCGTTGTTTTTTGCCTGTTTTTTTTTTTTTTCTTACGGTGTTTACTGAAGGGGTTAACTAGTGGGACCGTTTTATAGGTCGGGTCGTTACGGACGCGGCGATACTAAATATGTGTACTTTTATTGGTTTTTTTTTTTTATTTAGATGAAGAAATGTATTTATGGGAATAATATTTTTTTATTTTTTTCATTATTTTGGAATATTTTTTTTTATTTTTTTTACACATTTGGAAAAAATTTTTTTTACTTTTTTACTTTGTCCCAGGGGGGGACATCACAGATCAGTGATCTGACAGTTTGCACAGCACTCTGTCAGATCACTGATCTGACATGCAGCGCTGCAGGCTTCACAGTGCCTGCTCTGAGCAGGCTCTGTGAAGCCACCTCCCTCCCTGCAGGACCCGGATCCGCGGCCATCTTGGATCCGGGGCTGGAGGGAGCAGGGAGGGAGGTGAGACCCTCGCAGCAACGCGATCACATCGCGTTGCTCCGGTGGTCTCAGGGAAGCCCGCAGGGAGCCCCCTCCCTGCGCGGTGCTTCCCTGCACCGCCGGCACATCGCGATCATCTTTGATCGCGGTGTGCCAGGGGTTAATGTGCCGGGGGCGGTCCGTGACCGCTCCTGGCACATAGTGCCGGATGTCAGCTGCGATAAGCAGCTGACACCCGGTCGCGATCGGCCGCGCTCCCCCCGTGAGCGCGGCCGATCGGCTATGACGTACTATCCCGTCCAGGGTCAGATAAGCCCAGGGCACCTCGACGGGATAGTACGTCTAAGGTCACAGAGGGGTTAAGCATGGAGCTCTGGAGAGGTGTCATGGTATACGGGTGCTTTATTCCAAATTCAAGGCACAATTATAGAGTAAGGCAACCACAGCAATTTTCCACTTCATGCCATCCAATCTGGATTGCACTTAGTGACATTTTCTTTGTTTTAAAAAGGACAATCACCCAAAATACACTTTTAGTCTGTGTAAGGGCTATGTGACCAGGAGAAACAGATGGAGTGCTGCATCAGAAGACAAGGCCTTCAAAATGATCAAAACTCAACCCAATTGAGATAGTTTGTAATGAGATGGACAGGAAAGCGAAGGCAAAGCAGCAAACAACTGCTCGGTACCTCTGGGAACTCCTTCAAGACTGTTGAAAATCCACTCAAGGTAGAACTATCTGATGACGGTAGCAAACACTTTCTGAAGGCTGGTGTTTCCACCAATGAACTCTTGAAGAGGCATATTAGCTCACTAAGGCTACTTTCACACTGGCGGTTTTTTTAATACGTCGCAATGCGTCGTTTAGGGGAAAAAACGCTTCCGGCAAAGTTGTTTGCAGGATGCGTTTTTGCCCCATAGAGTTACATTACCGACGCATTGCGACGTATTGACACACGTCGCAACCGTCGTGCAACGGTTGCGCCGTGTTGTGGCGGACTGCCGGGAGCAAAAAAACGTTAAAATGTAACGCTTTTTGCAGCAGACGGACCGCTTTTTCCGACTGCGCATGCGCGGCCGGAACTCCGCCCCCACCTCCCCGAACCTCACAATGGGGCAGCGGATGCGCCGGAGAAACGCATCCGCTGCACCCATTGTGCGGCACAACAAACGCTAGCGTCGGAATCTCGGCCCGACGCAATGCGATGGGCCAAATCCGACGCTAGTGTGAAAGTAGCCTAAAGCTGCTAGAGAAAACAACAAGGGGTAGCAAAGTGGTCAGAGTAAATGGGGGTACTTTGAATAATAGAGAAAATGCCAAGAGGGTGTAAAGTGGTCAGAGTAAAAGGGGGTACTTAGAGTAATATAAGGTTTAACACATATGCAAATAATATACAACCAACTCACCCATTGACTGAATGCACAGATGCAGGCCCATGATATTGGCAATCCAGATGCAATCCAAAAGACAGCAGGCGATCCAGCACGTCGGCAAAAATAAAACTTGTATCTAAATTCACTAAAACGTATCAGACATGGCAAGATCAGAAAACGACCCATAAAAGAACGTTTCAAAGTGATAATTCTTACTCCTAACTTCCAAGGTTTAGCACACATTCTGTTTTGTTTCACATGTGTTACAATGCTCCTTGATTTCATGTATGATTGTCGGTTTGCTGCCTTCAGTCTGAATCTACAATGTGCATATTCCGATATGAACATGAACAGGAGTGTCAAAACTTTTGATCGGCACTGTATGCCCAATTAGGTGCGAAGGAAAAAATGATGTACCTTTTTTGGCACGGTTGTATAAAAAAATAATCCATTGTAGGAATTAGTCGCGTACTAATTATGTGGGTGTACTCCACATAGAAAAGCAGAGGATCTGTACCATGGAATGACAAATCTTGTGCGGAGCCATGGCCCATTAATCTTGAAACCTGCAGCAAAAATGCAATGGTCAAACCGATTTTAGCAGAGGACGCGCACGTCAGAATTTTACTCCAGTGTGAAGTTTAACTGTCTAGATACAGCTGAGATAAAACATTTTTTGTAAACTCACAAGTATGGCATTAAAAATGTACAGTGCATCATAAAACCATCTCCGGACCAATAAACCCGGGATGTGTCATCAGTATTCTGCTTAATAGGACGACAGCAGGGAGTTCTGGAATAAACTGATTTAAGCTGGAGAGAGAAAAACTTTGGCGAATGTGAAATTGTTTATTCCGCTTCTTATTTGTTCGGAGGATTAACTGTTTTTAATTAAGTGGATTACAAGTGCTATTCAATGGGGAAAGCTGGCAGATGACGGTTAAAGGATAGGATGTCGGCTAAATCTTACACGCCAGGAGCTTGGCGACACATTCTGTGCAATGACAAATGTCTGACATCTTTAGGATTGGTGAAGGAGGGTAAACAAAAAGAAAACCCCGTCAACAACTTTGAATGTTTCTTTCTTTTCATTAGGAGCAATAAACATATGTAGTTTACACAATATATAACAAAGGAGAAAAATACTGAATATTTGATATCTGTATAACTGGAAATTAACAGGAGATATTTACACGTGGCACCGCTAGGATTTTATTTTTTGTGTGTTTTTTTTAACAAGACATTTAGTAATATATAAAATCAGTTGGAATCAATAATTTTGGAAAATCCCTGCTAAAAAATGCACCACGGCAACAGATTCTTGGGATTAATGTATGTATGAAATAGCAGTAGTGTAAGAGATGGACAATGATCGTGAGACTTCAAGTTCCCCAACAATAAAACAGATTAGGACCACTGGCTAATCGCCTCCAAATATTATTTGACTGAAAAAAGGGGATGGTCGACAGGGAGCAAGTATACCTGGATTTTTGGATGCACAGATCTAACAGATACTTTGTGGCTGTGGTGCACTCTGGTATGCTCAGAAGGTAGAAGATATCAGCTGTGATATCAGGAGCTATAGAGAAAGCAGCATGCATGCTATTCTGGTGAGAAATATGCCGAGCCGCGACCTTCACTGTACAGAAGGACAAAGATCCCACTACTAACCCAAACTGCAACATGCAGCTGCTTCACCAAGGCCACACGCAAACTGGCACTGAAGCTTGTAGAGTAGTGCATGCATGGCGTCTGTGTACAGATTCTTTCCTAGAAGAATGCCACTTCTTTCTTCTATCCGAACCAAAAAAAAAAAAAAAAAACTGCATTTCTAGACTCATGCACTCTGAAAACTGCATAAAGTGCAAAAGAGACTCATGCACTCTGGAAACTACATAAAGTGCAAAAGACTCATGCACTCTGGAAACTGTATACAGTACAGAAGAGACTCCTGCACTCTGGAAACTGCATAAAGTGCAAAAGAGACTCATGCACTCTGGAAACTGTATACAGTACAAAAGAGACTCATGCACTCTGGAAACTGCATACAGCGCAGAAGAGACTCATGCACTCTACAAACTGCATAAAGTGCAAAAGAGACTCATGCACTCTGGAAACTACATACAGCGCAGAAGAGACTCATGCACTCTACAAACTACATACAGCGCAGAAGAGACTCATGCACTCTACAAACTACATACAGCGCAGAAGAGACTCATGCACTCTGGAAACTACATACAGCGCAGAAGAGACTCATGCACTCTACAAACTACATACAGCGCAGAAAAGACTCATGAACTCTGGAAACTGCATACAGCGCAGAAGAGACTCATGCACTCTACAAACTACATACAGCGCAGAAAAGACTCATGAACTCTGGAAACTGCATACAGCGCAGAAGAGACTCATGCACTCTACAAACTACATACAGCGCAGAAAAGACTCATGAACTCTGGAAACTGCATACAGCGCAGAAGAGACTCATGCACTCTACAAACTACATACAGCGCACAAGAGACTCGAACTCTGGAAACTGCATACAGCACAGAAGAGACTCATGCTCTCTACAAACTACATACAGCGCAGAAGAGACTCATGCACTCTGGAAACTACATACAGCGCAGAAGAGACTCATGAACTCTGGAAACTACATACAGCGCAGAAGAGACTCATGCACTCTACAAACTACATACAGCGCAGAAAAGACTCATGAACTCTGGAAACTGCATACAGCGCAGAAGAGACTCATGCACTCTACAAACTACATACAGCGCAGAAAAGACTCATGAACTCTGGAAACTGCATACAGCGCAGAAGAGACTCATGCTCTCTACAAACTACATACAGCGCAGAAGAGACTCATGCACTCTGGAAACTACATACAGCGCAGAAGAGACTCATGAACTCTGGAAACTACATACAGCGCAGAAGAGACTCATGCACTCTGGAAACTACATACAGCGCAGAAGAGACTCATGAACTCTGGAAACTACATACAGCGCAGAAGAGACTCATGCACTCTGGAAACTACATACAGCGCAGAAGAGACTCATGAACTCTGGAAACCACATACAGCGCAGAAGAGACTCATGAACTCTGGAAACTGCATACAGCGCAAAAGAGACTCATGCACTCTACAAACTACATACAGCGCAGAAGAGACTCATGCACTCTGGAAACTACATACAGCGCAGAAGTGACTCGAACTCTGGAAACCACATACAGCGCAGAAGAGACTCATGAACTCTGGAAACTGCATACAGCGCAGAAGAGACTCATGCACTCTACAAACTACATACAGCGCAGAAGAGACTCATGCACTCTGGAAACTACATACAGCGCAGAAGAGACTCATGAACTCTGGAAACTACATACAGCGCAGAAGAGACTCATGCACTCTGGAAACTACATACAGCGCAGAAGAGACTCATGAACTCTGGAAACTACATACAGCGCAGAAGAGACTCATGCACTCTGGAAACTACATACAGCGCAGAAGAGACTCATGAACTCTGGACACTGCATACAGCGCAGAAGAGACTCATGCACTCTACAAACTACACACAGCGCAGAAGAGACTCATGCACTCTGGAAACTACATACAGCGCAGAAGAGACTCATGAACTCTGGAAACTACATACAGCGCAGAAGAGACTCATGAACTCTGGAAACTGCATACAGCGCAGAAGAGACTCATGCACTCTACAAACTACATACAGCGCAGAAGAGACTCGTGCACTCTGAAAACTGCATACAGCGCAGAAGAGACTCATGCACTCTACAAACTACATACAGCACAGAAGAGACTCATGAACTCTGGAAACTGCATACAGCGCAGAAGACACTCATGAACTCTGGAAACTGCATACAGCGCAGAAGAGGCTCATGCTCTCTGGAAACTGCATACAGCGCAGAAAAGACTCATGCACTCTACAAACTACATACAGCGCAGAAGAGACTCATGCACTCTGGAAACTACATAAAGTGCAGAAGAGACTCATGCTCTCTGGAAACTACATACAGCGCAGAAGAGACTCATGCACTCTGGAAACTACATACAGCGCAGAAGAGACTCATGCACTCTGGAAACTGCATACAGCGCAGAAGAGACTCATGCACTCTGGAAACTACATAAAGTGCAGAAGAGACTCATGCACTCTGGAAACTACATACAGCGCAGAAGAGACTCATGCACTCTGGAAACTACATACAGCGCAGAAGAGACTCATGCACTCTGGAAACTACATAAAGTGCAGAAGAGACTCATGCACTCTGGAAACTACATACAGCGCAGAAGAGACTCATGCACTCTGGAAACTGCATACAGCGCAGAAGAGGCTCATGCACTCTGGAAACTGCATATAGTACAGAAGGGACTGCACCTGTCTGCATCAAAATATGCAATACCAATATGGTTGGACTATTGAGTTTGTTTTGTTTCTTGCTACATTTCACCTTTTTAAGTTTTGGTGCCAATTTAACCCAGCCTTTTTCTAATGTACTTTTTTTTGTTAAGCAGCAACGTTAGAATTTTACACTAAAAAATGCAATTAAGATTTTTTTACATGCATTCTTTCAGGCTCACTACAAAATCACGGCAACGGCCTGGAAGTCCTGCGCTTGTGCACTAGCCATCCGATCCCCGGACATCCGCACTGAATCTGGGTGTATGTCTCCCCGCTTCCTTTCACATGTGCACACGCTCCGGAGCTGCCGTGAGTTAGCGGCCACAGGATAGTTTGCACAGGGTGCACGCTATGGGTGCCAGGGTCTTCTCGCTCGCTGCCGCAGAGCATGCACACGTGGAAAAAAAAAAGGACATGACAGATTCCCTTTGAGAGAAAAATTCTGCAGTCTCATCCAGACAATGATTATTTATTTTCACTTCAAACATCTCAGTAGAAAAAAAAAAAAAAAAGATATAAAGTAATAAGAAATGGAGAGGTGGTAGAGGAAAGATTAGCGACTTTCATAACTCAATCTGTGCACCTAATAACCTTGGCGAGCTGCTCGGGAACAGTAATATCACAAGAGATTCTAACGTGGGCGTTTATTCACTCACCAAAAGCAACGAAACACAAACCGTGTCCTGGTCAGCAGAGGTCAATTAACATTTACTCCATGAATTATTACACGAAAATGTTCTAAATTAAAAACCCTTGAGTTGCAATCTAAGGCATAAGACAAGCTCTAATAATAATAATAATAATCATAATTTTATATAGCAAACATATTCCCCAGCACTTTACAATTAGAGGGGATGTCTACTACTAGGACAACACATTCTTGATCAAAATATTTGGCCCCCATAAAATAATAAAGCTTATACTCAACTCCCGTGCCGGCGCCGTTCCTGCGGTGTTGGCCGTCGTTCTCGTGCGGTGTTGTGTTGTGACACGAGACGTCGGCACCCAATCAGCGCTGGCGTCACTGTCTCCGCCTACGGACAAATCGATCATGAAGAGGAAGTCCAGGCTGCAGCTGATCGCGGACTTCCTCTTCATGCTCAATTCCTACAAAGCTTTATTATTTTATGGGGGCCAAACGAGGGGAATGAGAAGGAGTTGTCCAAGTAGTGGACAAATTCTTTAAGACGGGACATGTACAGACAACAATACAAAGTAGCACCTACTTCAGTTACAGGAGGAGTGAGGGCCTTGCTCCAAAGCTTACAACCTATAAACGCTAAGCCCCGACTGACCATTCACTGGGGGGAAAAAAAACAATATTAAATTGCAGTAAAAAGGGGAAACATAAAAAGGATAAAGCATAAAACTCTTCCACCGGCATAGTGCAACACAAGGCGCCAAGTAGCTGATATTCATAGCACGTTTTTGGCTTCTGTAGGTAAACAAGAGTCTCAAAACCATCAGACATCAGTGATTTTTCTGACGCAGTAGACTGCGTCCGAGCGTCCCAGTAGGCGTATACACCAGAAAAAGATGCGCCCTTGCTCTGTCGGCACAATTCTAGTCTGTGGCCGTGTCGGCGCATACACCTGGCTCCTGTTTTGCATGGGGTGGGGGTGTTCGGATGCAAGCCCTCAAGGGACCCATGAACGTGAAGATAAGCACAATATGGAAGCAACAACAATGCAAAGATGTTGAAATCTCTTCTCACCCACAGAACATAGAGCAGATGTTGATCGTTGAACATTTTTCCATTTCACTTGAAAAAATTAACTCACTTAGAAACTGATGGCTGTTAACACATCTCAAAAAGTTCTGCCGGAGCCATGTCTAGTATTGGGTACCATCCCCTCTTGTTTTTACATCAATCTGCAAACGTCTGGGAAGTGAGGAGACATACTGAAGACTTTTGGGAGAATATTCTGTGGCCTGACGGGACAAAAGTTGAACTTTTTGGAAGGTGTGTGTCGCATTACATTGACATTGAATATGGAGGGTGAATACTTTCGCAAGCTACTGTAGTGCTGTGTGTAGGTCTCTTCCCTTTAAAATTAGGGTGACTCGACAGATTCTGTAGGAACCTTGAATGGGGCCTGGCACAGCTTGGCATACATCTCATCTCATTTTTATGCAGTCGGGGGCAGGACAGCCCTCACTTAGCACAACTTGGATATTCGGTAGTAACGATGGTATGACCTACCGGACCCGTGAGAGGTGGCAGGTCTCCTTTAAGTATCAAACATTACAAACAGGACGCCGTTAATCACCTCTCGCACAGAAGCCATTTACAGGAGAGAAATAACCATCTTCTGCAGGGAATAAGAAACTCTGCCTCGTCGGATGATGAAATGACTAATTAAATAGACAAACCGCACTCTTGGGCTTAAATCAAAGCCTCCTCCTACAGGGATCTCTGGGCTGGAAGCTGCAGCGCCCACAAGGCAGAAAATCATTCCACGTTCAGGGACATTTCTAGCTGCAAAAATGTAATCACAGCTCAATGACTTGCAACCTGAACCCCACGGCACGTCATCCGCCTGCCCCGCACTCCGCGCTGCAGTGAAGGAGCACACGAGGACTGGTGACCATATCGTGTCTGGGACGTGTGTAGGGGAGCAGGAGGTGTAATGGACATCGTCAGGTACTGCAGCCCGGCCCACATTCACTTCAATGAGAAAAGTAGGGCAAAATGAAAGCCTGGAAAACTAAGTTTTCATATGTAAATTGAAATGGTTACTGCAGTTATTATACATTGCTTATATAGCGCCATCATATTCCACAGCACTTTACGGACATGATCATCTCTGTCCCCATTAGGGCTCACAATCTATAATACTCATCAGTAGGTCTTTGGAATGTGGGAGGAAACCCACACAAACACGGAGAACATACAAACTCCTTGCAGATGTTGTCCTTGGTGGGATTTGAACCCAAGACCCCAGCACTGCAATGCTAACCACTGAGCCACCGTGCTGCCCCAACAAACTGTGCATAAATCAATAGTAAAAGAGCATATAAGAAATCTTGTAATAAATCTGCATGAAAGAAGTTAGCTTACTTCAGCAGCCACTTCCCCCATCTCTCTGATCACCATCCACTAAAAAAAACAACCTGCTCAGATTAGCCTTGGTCAAAGCAGAATTGACAGCCAGCAATGTGAGGTGTCAGGTTACACCTCCTATTACATAAGCTTAGAAAAGGGAGGAGGAAACAGGAACACTCAGCACAGTCAGGGACCAGGCAGATCATGCTGCAGCTTTCAGCAAATCTATTTAACATCAGTTCTGGATTCACAGTTACACTGCTCAGTACTCTTGTACAATTTCCTCTATGCTGCTGGCCTTGCTGGTTCTGAACATGTGCTACAGAGAATGAGAATCCCTTTGTTTCTGAGTATGGGAAACTTCATAACAGTTAGGCAAAGAGGAAAAAACAGCACCAGGTGATTTCCATAAAAATAAAAATGTAGTCTTTTTATTTAATCTATTGATTGTATGCTTGTAAAAAGTTAAAAACTTACGTGGCATTGCATGTCAGGGGCAAACATCCCATTGCAAGCCTGACAGGCAGATTAACCCGAGATCACTCTTTCACCACCATGACACATGCGTAATCTGCCCAATAATCCAACCAAGAGCTGTTTTTGGACACATTACAGAACACTTGTTTTGCAGTTTTGGAGAAGTTATAAGCCAAGTAGAGTTCATTACTTCCATCCTACCGTCTCTCTGTGTGTAGGTAGAGCATATTAGCATGACATTAAATGAGTCAGCCATCATTCCAAGTCTTGCCGCACAATGGAGGGTTTTGACAGGATGAATCCCACACAGGGATGTGTCATCCACATTGACAATAGAGGGAATTATGAATATAAACAAGGTGAAGAGATGAGCCATCCGCGCGGTACAGAGAGGTATCGCACAGCTCAGGTACGCTGTTCTCAGTGATTTTATAAAGGTAAAATTAAAAGCAGCATAAAACTGTTCTGATCCGCATCGCTACAGACACGCTGAAGGCTTCCATATATTAGTGTTAGACCATACGCTGCGGCGACTGTTTTCATATTTTTGACGTATACAATTAAAATCGGTCAGAAATTTTTTTTAAAAAAAATCACAATAAACCCCCATACCCATTTGTTAAAATGACACCCTATACTTTACATTCCTTGATGCCTTCATCCAGTATTGCACCAAATGTAACATTTTGCCAGAAAACATTTCTGTATATATTTCTCAGTATACGGCCTCAGAAGTAAGATTCTACGGATAGAGTATATACGCATTATATGTATGGTGCTAATCACGTGTGGGTTTTTTATTGTTTTTTTTAAAGACCTCCCTCCCACCCTCCCAACAAAATGAAAAATCAGATATGGTTGATTTTAATCTGAGCCTCGGATCAGATTCATACCACCCGGTCTCTTCAATTCCTCTAGACTTCTGCAGTTAAAGACCTTTGGTGACATCATGATCATCTGACCATGGCACCAAAAGGTCCTTAAGCAGTCTTAACCCTGGAATAGAAATGCTGGGGCCCCTAAAAGAGTGGGGACCCTTGTAATTACCCTGTTCCCCCCTGCTTAATGCTGGTCCTGACTGTAACTAGGGCTTAGTTTTGGAGTAGGTCTTATATTTCAAGCATACTCCAAAAATCCTGTAAAATCCTACTTCAGCTTATTTTCAGTGTAGGTCTTATTTTCGGGGAAACACGGTAGTAAGGTTGTGTTTAATGGTCACCGCCTGTGATTTATGGACCAGTTGTGGGTCTCCTGACCCAAACGCAATAGCTTCATATATGCCTCGATGTTAAACCAGTTTAAGGCCTCTTACTATCAGAGTGGCATCAAATGGACAGCCCTAGGAAAATAAAAGGGTGATTGGTGTAACATATTGGGGTCTGTGGATTTTGACACAAAGAGAAACATACATCGGTAACACTTTTGGGCCGCATACAGACGTCCCTGTGTTTGACGTCCCGATGTATTGTATGTTTGTATGTTGTGTTTTTTTTTCTCGGATACAACATGCATCCATTAGAATCTATAATGTTTTAGACACAAAAGAGCATAGTAGACCCAAAACCACTTAGCTTAAAAAAAAAAAATCACAGTAATCCTCAAGTGCTAGTAAAAAGATGTAAAAAACAGGGTATTTTGGTTGATACATTTTTTGCAAAAAATGTATACTAAGCTGCTTTAAATACATCAGATAGGGATTGCATACATTAGTTAGGACTGCTCTGATATGGGTATACCTTGACGTTTGGTAGAGCGGCTTAATATACATTTTTTGCAAAAAATGTATCAACCAAATACCCTGTTTTTTACATCTTTTTACTAGCACTTGCGGATTACTGTGATTTTTTTTTTAAACTACCGTATTTTTCGGACTATAAGACGCACCGGACCATAAGACGCACCCCAAATTTGGGGTGAAAATTGCAGAAAAAAAGATTTTTTATAAGACGGGGGTCCGTCTTATTGTCCGAATTTACAGTATCTTACCTGAGGGATGGCGGTGGCAGAGCAGGGTCACAGGAGGCAAGGTGTCGGCAGAGGTGGGGTGATGCTGGGATGAGGAGGTGCTGGGATGAGGAGGTGCTGGGATCAGGAGGTGCTGGGATCAGGAGGTGCTGGGATGAGAAGGTGCTGGGATCAGGAGGTGCTGGGATCAGGAGGTGCTGGGATGAGAAGGTGCTGGGATGAGAAGGTGCTGGGATCAGGAGGTGCTGGGATCAGGAGGTGCTGGGATCAGGAGGTGCTGGGATCAGGAGGTGCTGGGATCAGGAGGTGCAGTGAGAGGTATGGCGTGAGAGGGGTCCCTGGCTTACCATGCAGGCTTACCTAGGTGGCAGAGGTGCGGTGGCAGAGGTGCGGTGGCGGGGGTGTGGCGGCAGAGGAGGCGCACTAAGCGGGGTCCCTTTCCCCGGTATGGTGATGCAGCAGGCCCGGTATGCAGCAGAGCCGGGTGAATCCTCTTGTTATCGGTGGGCGCGGCCATCTTCCTGAGGCCGCGCGTGTGCAGATGAAGCGCTCTGCTCCCGGGGCTTCAGGAAAATGGCCGCGGGAGGCCGCGCGTGCGCAGATGGAGATCGCGGTGGCCATTTTCCAGAAGCCCCGGGAAGCAGAGCGCTCCATCTGCGCACGCGCGGCCTCCGGAAAATGGCCGCCACCACCGATAACAAGAGGATTCACCCGGCTCTGCTGCATACCGGGCCTGCTGCATCACCATACCGGGGAAAGGGACCCCGCTTACTGCGCCTCCTCTGCCGCCACACCCCCGCAACTCTGCCACCGGACCTCTGCCACCTAGGTAAGCCTGCATTGCGACTATTAGACGCACCCCCCATTTTCCCCCCTTTTTTTGGGGGGAAAAAGTGCGTCTTTTAGTCCGAAAAATACGGTAAGTGTTTTTGGTTCTACTATGCTCTTTTGTGTCTTCAAGTTTCTTGGTGGTGTGTGAACATGTTCCTACAGACTTGTTCACTGTGCAAGTAGCCCATGTGTTCCTGTTTCCATAATTGTTCTCTTGTGTCTACAAGACTAGGGAGTTACCCTACATGTTGTTCACATGTCCGTTTTTTCCGGCAGCAGGCAAAGGACCAATATAAGTCTATCAATCCATGAAAAACATGTACAGCACACGAATTGTATCAGTGTACCATTCGTATTCAGTACTGCGAAGAATAGGTGAAGCTTGGTAATTTATTGATCCATGAAAAACACTGATGATAAAAACGAGCACATGGATGACACACTGATGCACAACAAAAATTACACAGTACCATTTTTTCCCGGATGTGTGAATGAGGCCTTATACAGTGGTTTGTGAAAGTATTCACTGCCCTTCAGTCCACCTGTGTGCAATCTAAGTGTCACATGGTCTGTCAGTATATACACCTTGTCTGAAAGCCACTGAGGCCACATTGAAGGGCCACTGTCACCCCCCTGCAGCCGTTATAAACTAAAAGAGCCACCTTGTGCAGCAGTAATGCCGCATTCTAACAAGGTGGCTCTTCTAGTTTTGTGTTCAGGTATTACTAAAATAAAGCAGTTTGAAACTTTGCAGAAATACCTCTCTTTGTCCACGGAGGCGGGTCTGAAGCCTCCTCTGTGAAGCGCCCAACTGCAGTCACTCATCTCTTCTGGGGCGATTGTCGCCGCCCCCTGCGCGCTGTTTTCTTTTCAAATCCGGCGCCGGCGCTGCATAAATATTTGTGGGGCAGGCGCAGTAAGCTCTGGCAGTCTGAGGTCCTAGGCAGGCTTGCAGACTGCGCCTGTGCTGGCAGTGCGGCCACCCACCTTGGTAATCCCTGCCCCGCACTGTGTTATGCATTATGCACAGTGCGGGGCTGGGATTCCTGGGCATGCGCACTGCGTGTGTCAGTGGGGGGGGGGTACCTGGGTGAGTGGCTGACACACGCAGTGCGCATGCCCAGGAATCCCAGCCCCACACTGTGCATAATGCATAACACAGTGCGGGGCAGGGATTACCAAGGTGGGTGGCCGCACTGCCTGCACAGGCGCAGTCTGCAAGCCTGGCTGGGACCTCAGACCGCCAGAGCTTACTGCGCCTGCCCCACAAATATGTACGCAGCGCCGGATTTGAAAAGAAAACAGCGCGCAGGGGGCGGCGACTATCGCCCCAGAAGAGATGAGTGACGGCAGTTGGGCGCTTCACAGAGGAGGCTTCAGACCCGCCTCCGTGGACAAAGACAGGTATTTCTGCAAAGTTTCAAACTGCTTTATTTTAGTAATACCTTAACACAAAACTAAAAGAGCCACCTTGTTAGAATGCGGTATTACTGCTGCACAAGGTGGCTCTTTTAGTTTATAACGGCTGCAGGGGGGTGACAGTGGCCCTTTAAGCAAGAGTAACCACTAACCAAGCCACGCCTTGAAGACCAAGGAGATCTCCAAACAAGTCAGGGACAAAGTTGTTCAGTGTCAGGGTTGGGGTAAAAAGAAAAAAACCTAATCTCTGATGATCTCCCGAAGCACCATCAAATCCATTATCAAACCGAAAGAACATAGTACAACAAACCTGCCAAGAGAGGGCCGCCCACCAAAACTCTCAGCCCAGGCAAGGATGGCATTAGAGACAGCACAGAGACCAAAAGGTAGCCCTCAAGTAGCTGCAGTGTCCCCAAACAGACTGGAGTGTCTGTCCATACGACCACAATAAGTCATATACCCCATAGGAGGTGGCATTTATGCCAGAGTGGGCAGAAGAAAAGCCTTTACTTACAAAAAATGTAAGGCTTATTTTGAATTTGCCAAAAGACATGTGGGAGACTCCCCAAATGTAAGGGGGAAGATGCTGTGGTCAGATGAGACAAAAGATGATCTGTTTGGCCACCAAGGGGAAAAGCAATGTCTGGCGCCAAACCAACACAGTTCATTAACCCAAGAACACCATAGACACAGTGAAACATGGTGGAAGCATTATGCTGTGGGGATGTTTTTCGGCAGCAGGGACAAGGAAAATGGTCTGAATCAAGGAGAAGATGGATGGTGCAAAATACAGTCATATTCTTGAGCAAAACCTGATTCAGTCTGTCAGTGATTTGAGACTGGGACGGAGGTTCACCTTCCAACAAGACAATGACCCAAAGCATAATGATAAAGCAACACTCGAATGGTAAAGGGAAACGTGTAAATGTTTTGGAGTGGCCTGGTCAAAGCCCCATACCTTAATCCAATTGAGAATCTGTGGTTAGATGTTAAGATTTCTGCGCACCAGAGGACACCATCTAACTTGAAGGAGCTGGAGCAGTTTTGCCTTGAGGAATGTGTAAAAATCCCAGTGGAAAGCTCAGAGACTTCTCCAAAGCGACTAAAAGATGTAATTGCCACAAAAAGAGGCTCTACAAAGTACTGACTTTAGGTGGGTGAATAGTTATGCACACTAAAGTTTTCAGTTAGTTTGTCCTATTTGTTTATTTCACAAAATAAGAAAAACAAATATTCACAGTTGTAGGCATGTGAATTGATGGAAACCCTAAAAAAAAAAAAAATTAAATTCCAGCTTGTGGAGTAACAACACGACAAATGCAAAGGGGGTGAACACTTTCACAAACCACTATATATATATTTATAATAGGTATTTAGTGTAGAGACTATAAATCAGACCTGTATAGTTGCCCTTGTAGTCTTAAAACAACAGCTTCTTTCCTAATTCACAGTAAAATCTCCAGATTCAGATTTCCAAGAACAGTTCAGCTGCCGGAGAGCTTCGCCCCTTCTGTGGTCAGTGCTTTCTGCTTGCAGAACAAACAAGATTCATCAAGATTTCCTGTGCAAACAGCATATGCAGCAAACCATAGGAAAACCAGCACAAGTCAAGAAAGCATCGTATGTGGAGTCCAGTATACAGAATTCTCTGTAATTACTCTGCAGTGAAAGCATTACACAGTACTCATTCATTGTAGCTTCCCAAGTAAGAAAATCACAGTAAAAATATTGCCCTATTCAATATCGCAGAGCAAGTGTGCGCCCTCTTGTGGGAGAAATTAGAAATCCATTTGCCACAGAGACATTTTTTGCACAGATTTGGATACATGAAGCCATGAATAAAAAAAAATAATGCGGAAAAAAATACAGAAGAAAAAAAAAAACAGTCAAAATCCATCAGTCATTTTTTCTGCAGCAGATTAATACATTAAAAAAAATCTAGAAAGCTAGGTGGGCAACTACTTCCATGTTGTTTCCGGATGCGATTTGGATAGTATGGATAACATTTTAATGCAGAAATGTCATTTAACTTACATTCGTTTTTAGAAGCACTTTACAATTGTAAGAATTTACCATTATAAGGTTTTTCAGTAAATAATGAACAATCAATGTAGAACGAAAAGTTAAACGTCGACGTAGATTTATTATTGCATTTACACCAGACTTGTGGAGTCAAAAACCAAAGAACAAAGGTTACCTGGCGTACATCAGTCTTTGCCAAATTTCCCTGCAGACTCATGGCGTGCCAGTGTACATATTCTGTGCTGTCACTGAATGAAATCCCTTCTCTTTACTTTGGGGCTAGGAGCTCATCCGGAACACGTCCTCCTGACAGGTGTGAGGCTCGAGGAATGGAAGACACCTCTTTTCTATCGCGCTCACTACCTTGCCAGCAGAACATGATCGAACAGGAAACCGAGATCTCTAACATGTCGGTAAATGGAATCACTAAAGCCCCGGTTCATTATTGCATTTGTGCACTTTTTTCCTGTCCAGTTTTTTATATTTTTAGTCTGTTTTTGGCATGCTTTTTCTAAGCCAATTTTATTTGTGTTTCATCCATGTTTGCTAGTTTACTTTTAGGTTCGCCATTGTGGGGGCGGATTTAGGTTTCCAGATCATTTCGGCTGTGACATCAAGTGCAAGATTTTTTTTTTTTTTTTTTTAACAGTCACAAAATTATGAAACTCAGGTTACTCCTTCCCCAAAATGAACTCTGGTTACCCCTCCCCCACTGGAGCTATTTCACGTACAATTTTTGAGACTAATTTTGCACAAAAAATGCTTTAAAAAAAAAAAAAAAAAAAAAAAACAGCAACGAGTGCCACAACCCAAAAAAAAAAGGAAGAGTAACCTGAAAAAGAAAATGCAAATGTTTCATGCAGTTTTTTTCTCTTTTTGGCGTGGATTTTTAATTGCATTGAAATCCTCAAAAAAAGATATAAAATAAGTATAGAAGCACATTTAAAGCGCTTTTTATTGTGGATTTTGAAATGGATGCACTTAAATCATGGGAACAAAATGAGAACAGAACACATACTTAAATATTAAATATACCGTACTTCTTGACTTTCAGCTTCAGCACTTACAAAGTGCACTCTCGTATATGTAGAAAACACTATAGTTCTGTACACTGTATGATCCTGTATACAACTCTGCTAGGCCAATTTTATCTTCTACCATAAACATCAATTCAGTATATCGGTAGGTGAGTTTTACATCATTTATCTGTTAGTGGGTTTCCAGGAAAGTTTGACTGCTCTGTGCCTGGTTCTGCCGAGTCCCCAAAACAGAGGTTGAGGTAACCAATGTGGAAGCACAGCAGAGCTGAACTTTTCTTCATGCGTGCTGTAGACAAATCAATTATCGTATGTAAAACTGTAAATTCCCCTCAGTTGATGCATATGGCAGAAGATAATTCTCTGCCATATGCATCAACAAAATTGCAAATGCAACCCTGAAAAGAACAGTTAATAAATGTTCAACCATAATCTATTGCAGATAAAGCAGTGGGGAGAAGCTCCTTCTGCAGCTAGTTGTCTTATAACTCTTTCACAGGGCAGTATATGCCATCAGTGTTTATAAAGAGAAACCCATCATCTGTACTCACATGTGTAAATAACTGTACTCCAGAGTAAATAATTACTAATCTATGTTGTGCCATTCCTCATTTATTTCCTATTGATATTTATGAATAAAGTGAATGTCGCCACCATTCCCCATGTAAACTGTTTTTTCCTTACACTTTGCATTGTACAAACAGTTGTCAATTTAATTTGTTTTTCAGGAAGAATAATAGAGGAACAGTATTAATGTCCATGTTTTATATACCGTAAATGTTGTGTTTTTTTATGAATAGAACGCAAGTCTATGGGCCTGTTCACAGGTCAGTTTTGGAGTTTTCAGGTAAAAGTGTTCACAAAAAAATAAAAAAAGCTGAGACATGTCCGTCTTTGATCCATGGTGCGGGTCAAACTCACTCATGTAATTCAATGCAAAAAGGAGAAAAAAAACCAACTCAGAACGTCATCCATGAGGTGAGACCCATGGGGCCACTGATGCTGGTGTCTAAAGTGCTGTGGAATAATTTTATGTTTTTTTGCATACAAGAAAAACGAACAGTCATGAGATGGAATAAAATTGGACAGAGCAAACTGATGAGCAATGGTGCATTTATTCTAGTACATGAGAAAAAGAACATCTGAATGAGACTTTACACAGCACAAAATATATACCCAAAAAAAACACATCAGAGGTGGTGACAGTGAGTCAAGTACATGAATCCAGTAGTGAGGTGCCTCCTTGGACGGGTGGCGTACACCTGACATCTACTTTTTAATTATTTAACGCTCAATTGTCTCTGGAAAAGCATCCAGTAATGATTATACACAAGAGCCGACACCGAACACTGAATACCAAGGGACTTATCACGTTACTATCAGCTGGAGGAAGGAGTCCACCACTGGGTCAGCATGGTAAACATTCTGGATGAGGTCAGATGAAAGAATAGTATAAATCGAGTGCAATAAAGGTTCACTAAATATATGTGCTGCAAGACCGGAGTGATGATAAACATACAGCTGCCCCACTCAATCACATTTGCTTAAAGTCTGCACTCACTATGTGACTGTAGACTTCGGAATCCTCGTAGTGTGCACACTGCACGCTGTCAGGAGTCTCCAGTATCTGCTGCGAGAGCGGATGGTCCAGTGACCATAAGGAAACAATTTTCATACTTCCGGTCACATTCTGACTAGACTTGTGCAGCCTCGCTCAATAAAACACGTCTAGTCGGCAAGTGACCGCATCCATCAAGTGTTTTGCATCTAAGTTTTTGGTCAGTGATTTTCAAGTATGGATAAATAAATTACTCCTAATCATGGAGTGTACTCTGATGACACGTGCTGTGTTTTTCCACTGATCCACCGACCTGTATTGGTACTTTTCATCCATACTGCCAATAAAAAATTGACTTGCTGGACACACTGACCACGTAAAAACAGACATATGAACAGCCTCACAGACTATAACGGGTACGTGTTCCATCTTTGCCAATCATGGCGAGAACAATACGTACAACATTATTCATGCTTTTACATCTTTAGAAGGGATTGAAAAGACTTAAGCCCGCCATACTCAAAATATATTTTGGCCTAAAGATGGTTAGACTGACAGCTCTCTCCCAACTTCTGTGTTATCTATGTATCTATGTTCAGGACGCTGCCAGACTCCTCTGGCATCAGCTCATATCAGAGAGAATAAAGGATCGTCAGTCCAACAATAGGACATGTCGGATCCTTCTCTCCCACAACTTCATCTGTTGTGGGAAATGCTGGAAGCCTCCATACACATTAGACCATCAGCAGATCCTGAAGATATCGGCTGACATCATAGCCTAAGGTTCATAATAATGCTGTGCTCTCTGTTGAGCAATACATCAAGGTTTTCATCAGATTTTCAAAAAAAAAAAAAAACTGTAAAACAAATAACATTTTTGTGCACGTCTAAAAAAGAAGAAAACTGCCAGGACGGAGGCCAGACACTGTCCACAGTGACTGTCGGCTTCATTCATTGGCATTGACATTGGCTCTGTAGGGGGCTCCCGTCAGAATATAGTTTTTCCGGAAATCTGATGTAAACCATGAGATTGGTCCCGCCTAAGAACACTGTACTGAGGTGAACCTAGTCTAATCTGTTTGGGGTCCTTCAGAACATATAAAGTAATTCATGGTGAGGATGTGCCCTTTTTATAGTTTTTTTTTGCATAGGGTGGGTTCCCAAATCTTCTTGACCAATACAGAAATGTAAAACCCCACTAACCTTTGCCACTTCACTTATATATAAGAGCAGCTTGGTGTCGGTGCAAAACCACAAGACTCTGCAGCCAAAGTTCAGCCTGCAGCGGCGGAGGATGCACCGGCAAGTGCCAGCTCTACCCAAAAGTGCCGCTGTCCGATACTTACCCGGCCATGGGGCAAAATACAACATCAAAATAACGAGTAACCAAAACCGGCAAAAAAAAAAAAAAAAAAAACACAGGTAAGGTCAAATGTCGGCGAATCATAGCATCATGGGGATTTAATGCAAACATGCATTCAAAAACGCCGCTGCCATAATTTGGGCGGGTCGGAGCTATAAGTTGACTTTCTATTACAAGCATCATCAGGATAGACCGTTATGTTCGTTATATCCGTACAGTGTCCATGTGGGGCAATCGCAAGTGACACATTGCCATCAGAAATGCCAATCTAAGGGATAATGGCTCCTCATACTCTGCTGCTCCCCCTTCTGAGAGAGCACAAACCTTCACACAGTGTTTACAGACTTTCTTAAATTAATAGATTTCATGAATTTCACATATTTTGGGAGGGTTCCTTTCCCCTACTGTAACCTATAGCCCTTCATTTTTTTTCTTGTTTGCCTTCCTGAATGCAAATCTTAATGCCAAGTCGGTCTTGATGTCACAAGAGGCACCTGCATTATGAAAAGCGTCTGCTTAAAAATCAGAAATTGCTTCAAGAGGGAACTGATTTTCGGAAACTGATGTGTACAACAATGCCCCGCAATGACTGAGGAGCAGTGATCTCATCAGGATTCATTAGTCACCCCCCAAACAAAAACGAAATAGAGAACAGGGCGACAGTGAGGTTCATTAAAGAGTCACTCCCGCAGATTTCCATTCACGCCGCGGTGAAGAACACTGATCTCTTTTGTCGGCTGCAGATTATTTTATAGAGACACGCAGGGCCGCACAATGCACATTTGCATCCCAGTTCCTGTTGAATATGGTCATTGTGGACAAGAGCTTCGCCATTTAAGTGATGTCACAAAACACAAAGCGGAGTGATTTTTAATTAAAATCGACATTAGCAGAACTCTGCTCAATAGGAGGCAATGTTACTGAAGGCAAGAGACAGCAATAGGCAATGCTAAGGAAATAAATAAGCATCACACAGCATTACATAACGACTTGAGAAAATCTTTAGTGGGTAAGTGTGAAATCTAACAAGGTTAGGCCAGGATTCCTCATCTAAGTAAAGGCAGAGCAGGCTCGGGGTTATAATGTCCATCCAGATCATGTCTGTGTTATAGCCAGCATTCCACCAAAGAGGAGAAAGTAACACTAATCTCACTGCACCCCTCGCCAGTCATCAGGGCGGGAACAGCACGGAGCAGTCACAGCTGTCCTCCAATCACAGCCACTATTTGGATGATTGACGTTCCATTGAGTCATCAGGGCGGGCACAGCACGGAGCAGTCACAGCTGTCCTCCAATCACGACCACTGTTTGGATGATTGACGTTTCATTGAGTCATCAGGGCGGGCACAGCACGGAGCAGTCACAGCTGTCCTCCAATCACAGCCACTGTTCGGATGATTGACGTTCCATTGAGTTATCAGGGCGGGCACAGCACGGAGCAGTCACAGCTGTCCTCCAATCACAGCCACTGTTCGGATGATTGACGTTCCATTGAGTTATCAGGGTGGGCACAGCACGGAGCAGTCACAGCTGTCCTCCAATCACAGCCACTGTTCGCATGATTGACGTTCCATTGAGCACATTAACCAACTGAACAGTGGCCATGAAAGGAGAACAGCCATGACAGCTCCTGCTGTGCCCGCCCAGATGACTGGCAGAATGCGAGAATGCGCTCTGTTTGTTTTCCTACACCTCTGAATGAAGCAATGACACAATCACAAACCGGATGCCAATTACAACCTCTCGGCTGCTCGGACTTTGCTGAAATCGAGACCTATAAAGAGGACTTGTCATCAGGTCAAAAGTGGTCAGTTTCTGCTCTTATTTCTTTACCTCTGCACCCCCCCTCAAGTATGCCAGTCTTTATTTTTGTTCTTAAATCCGCCATACAGATCCAAAGGTGTTTTTTTTATACATTTTTTTTGTTTTTTTATAGTATTAACAAGAGGGTGTTGCTCACAGGGTAAAAATGCCGAGAGCCCCAAAGACTCGTCCATAATAAACAATATAAATAACATCCCCTTGGTATGGACTAAAAAAAAAATTAGCAGTAAATAAAAAGGCCCATACGTCTAGAATCATATAGCAGATTTTTTGTTTGTTTTTTTTAATTAGTAGCATTAATCAAATAAGAGCAAAAACTGGACATTTTTCACTTGGTGACAGGTTCCCTTGAAAGCACGCAACTTTTTCATTTACGGTAGTTGTTTTTGCTCTGCACATACATCAGCAAATGTGTCCTTCTGGCCTTCATTGGGCTGGTATATTTTAGTCAGACTCCTTTATTCCATCCATTAAATATAAAAGAAAGCAAAAACACATTGTAATAACACTCCAAGAAATGAACTTTTTAGGTACCCTATATACTCGAGTATAAGATGAGATTTTCAGCCCAAATTTTTGGGCTGAAAGTGCCCCTCTCGGCTTATACTCGAGTCATGGTCGGCAGCAGGGTCGGCGGGTGAGGGGGAGAGAGGACTGTCGCATACTCACCTGCTTCCGGGGTTCCTGGCACTCCCCCTGCCTGTCCCATGGTCTTCGGGTGCCGCAGCTCTTCCCCTGTTCAGCAGTCACGTGGTACCACTCATTAAAGTTATGAATATGGACTCCACTCCCATAGGGGTGGAGCCGCATATTCATTCCTGTAATGAGCGGTGCCAGTGACCGCTGACAGAGGAAGAGGCTGCGGCACCCGGAGACCATCTGTCCGGGATAAGGAGCCAGGGACGCCGGGAGCAGGCATTACATATTCACCTGACCGCATTCCAACCGCCGGGCGCCGCTCCGTCTTCCCGTCCTCTGCACTGACTGTTCAGGTCAGAGGGCGCGATGACGTACTAATCTGCGCGCTGCCCTCTTCCTGAACAGTCAGTGCGGAGAGACGCCGAGATGGGACGCTGAGGAGCTACAAGCAAGAGAGGGGAGTGTGGCATTTTTTTTTATTGCAGCAGCAGCATTATATATGACACAGCTTTATATGGAGCATCTATGGGGCCATAATGAACGGTGCAGAGCATTCTATATGACACAGCTTTATATGGAGCATCTATGGGGCACTAATCAACGGTGCAGAGCATTAATATGGCACAGCTTTATATGGAGCATCTATGGGGCAATAATGAACAGTATGCAGCATTATATATGGCACAGTTTTATATAGAGCATCTATGGGGCAATAATGAAATGTATGGAGGATTATATGTGGCACAGTTTTATATGGAAAAAACGAAGAAGAAAAACGAAACAAAGTCCAAAATTACAATATTTATTAAAATATATATAATATAGTGTAACGGTGGGAAAAAATACCATAAAAAGCACAACACCGGGGACATGTAAATGGCAGCACTAAAAATAAGTTAAATATATAACCACAGTGTAAGAACAACATATATGTGCATACCTGTGTCAATAAGCCATAAAATATATAGCAAGCAGATTTACCAAATGAATATTATAAAGTGCATGTGCAAATTTAATTAATTGGTGGCAAAAAGGAGACCGAATAGAGATGCTGATAATAAATATTGGTGCAATCTATTGGCGCTAAATCCAGCCGGTATATAGTATAATAGTCATAGTGACCAGTGAGCTATAAAGCACCCAGCGGGCAAGCGAACAAAAAAAAAAAAAATTGCCCAAAATAACAAAATAAAAATCGGAGTAGAGGTCAAAAAGAAGCCACCTGGTATTACCTGCTGAATGGGATGAACGTCCCTGGGATGTGCCGAACCCCGACGTGCGTTTCGGCGTCTGCCTTTTTTTTTTGTTTGTTTGCTTGCCCGCTGGGTGCTTTATAGGTCACTGGTCACTATGACTATTATACTATATACCGGCTGGATTTAGCGCCAATAGATTGCACCAATATTTATTATCAGCATCTCTTATCGGTCTCCTTTTTGCCACCAATTAATTACATTTGCACATGCACTTTATAATATAATTTGGTAAATCTGCTTGCTATATATTTTATGGCTTATTGACACAGGTATGCACATATATGTTGTTCTTACACTGTGGTTACATATTTAACTTATTTTTACTGCTGCCATTTACATGTCCCTGGTGTTGTGCTTTTTATGGTATTTTTTCCCACCGTTACACTAGATTATATATATTTTAATAAATATTGTAATTTATACTGCATTTTAGACTTTGTTTCGTTTTTTTTTCTTCGTTTTTTCTATGTTTTCCCGATTTGTCCAATACACCTTCGATTGATGCACATTGGTGGCTATAGAGATATATAGATATATAGATATATATATATTCTCTCCTCCCATGTACAATTGCTATGTGCACCGTGCCTTGAGATATATTTAACAGTTTTATATGGAGCATCTATGGGGCAATAATGAAGTGTACGGAGCATCTATTTTTACTTTTGAAATTCACCAGTAGCTGTGGCATTTCCCACCCTAGGCTTATACTCGAGTCAATAAGTTTTCCCAGTTTTTTGTGGCAAAATTAGGGGGGTCGGCTTATACTCGAGTATATACGGTAGATATGCAACGTCCAAAGTAGTGGTGAAATAATAAACAACATGGAAATCCACCCATTAGGGTACATTCCCACGTTCAGGAATTGTTACGGTCCTGATTTCACGAAGAGGACAGGGGCACAAGTGCATGATACGTCTCAAAAACCATTAACGATATTTAGAGATCGCGTCCCAACCATAAAACCCATACTACATTCAATTCAATAAGAGCGAAAGCTAAAATAACAAAAATTCAAAGTTGGGCAAAAAAAAAAAGGAAATAAAAGGATAAGATGCAAAACTTTCACAGATATAAACTTACAAAATACAGGAGAATATCTCTTAAGTCAGTTTTTTCGGTTACAAAAACCACTTGTGCTTGGCTGTTTAGATAAATACTGATATGATAAAGACTGATATGAAAAGACTCAAAGAAAATCTACTTCCCCTTCTGTTGTGCACAACAAAAAATACGAGAATGAGGCAGAAACCAGAACGTGATGGGAAAGTTTGAACTGTACAATTGTGCACATAAAGAACTGTGAAAAAAAGGAAGCTTGCGAAATAGACACAAAAGTTACAAGAGTAATTAATCTGTTAAATGGCGAATAACTTAAAAGTTGCGGCATTTACCCCTGCAATTGGCCAAAACCTGGGTCATCTCAATCTACATATTAAATGTCGCCTAAACAATCTGTCCTCTTTCTCATCCAAAACTAAATTTGATGCAAAATAAGTCACAGACTTTACAAAGGACACATACCAACACTGACCTTCTAGCAACTCCGTATATGTCAAAACCTTGCAAAACCACTTAACCCATTCTTGCCAAAGCCAGTTTTTGCTTGTTGAGTAAGACCCATTTTATTATTAATATGACATTTATCACTTTATGAGACTGACTTTGGGAGGCTTATACAAGTGAGTGCTCATTCAGATGTCAGCTTGTTATTTGTTTTTCTCGTACTAAAAATAAAAAAAAATAAAAAAATAAGAGTTTCTCTACCTTCACCCATCGGTTAGTTAAAAACTGACAACACATAGATGGCATCTGAGTGCTGTCCAATTTTTTCATTGACCCATAGACTTTCATTGTAGAGTTTAATCCGACACTGATCAATATCAGACAGGTCTTTGGAATTTGGCACGGACCAATCAGTCCACAAAAGTCACAGACATGTGACTCTATGATGAGTGCGATCCGTGAAAAACATGGAGATTACACTAGTATGTGAAAAATGTCTTCTAATGAGCTCTGATTCTGCTATTGCTTCATGACACTGCATACTTTGTATTAGTAACAAATTTAGGCTGATATATTTTACCATCATTTTTCATTAAATCTAAAACTGAAAATTTAGAAAGGCAAAGTACTCCACAGTATAATCCCAAGCACAGCATCCATCTCCCTCCACAGTATAATCCCAAGCACGGCATCCATCTCCCTCCACAGTATAATCCCAAGCACGGCATCCATCTCCCTCCACAGTATAATCCCAAGCACGGCATCCATCTCCCTCCACAGTATAATCCCAAGCACGGCATCCATATCCCTCCACAGTATAATCCCAAGCACGGCATCCATATCCCTCCACAGTATAATCCCAAGCACGGCATCCATCTCCCTCCACAGTATAATCCCAAGCACAGCATCCATCTCCCTCCACAGTATAATCCCAAGCACGGCATCCATCTCCCTCCACAGTATAATCCCAAGCACGGCATCCATCTCCCTCCACAGTATAATCCCAAGCACGGCATCCATCTCCCTCCACAGTATAATCCCAAGCACGGCATCCATATCCCTCCACAGTATAATCCCAAGCACGGCATCCATCTCCCTCCACAGTATAATCCCAAGCACGGCATCCATCCCCCTCCACAGTATAATCCCAAGCACAGCATCCATCTCCCTCCACAGTATAATCCCAAGCACAGCATCCATCTCCCTCCACAGTATAATCCCAAGCACAGCATCCATCTCCCTCCACAGTATAATCCCAAGCACAGCATCCATCTCCCTCCACAGTATAATCCCAAGCACAGCATCCATCTCCCTCCACAGTATAATCCCAAGCACAGCATCCATCTCCCTCCACAGTATAACATAGTAACATAGTAACATAGTTAGTAAGGCCGAAAAAAGACATTTGTCCATCCAGTTCAGCCTATATTCCTATCATAATAAATACCCAGATCTATGTCCTTCTACAGAACCTAATAATTGTATGATACAATATTGTTCTGCTCCAGGAAGACATCCAGGCCTCTCTTGAACCCCTCGACTGAGTTCGCCATCACCACCTCCTCAGGCAAGCAATTCCAGATTCTCACTGCCCTAACAGTAAAGAATCCTCTTCTATGTTGGTGGAAAAACCTTCTCTCCTCCAGACGCAAAGAATGCCCCCTTGTGCCCGTCACCTTCCTTGGTATAAACAGATCCTCAGCGAGATATTTGTATTGTCCCCTTATATACTTATACATGGTTATTAGATCGCCCCTCAGTCGTCTTTTTTCTAGACTAAATAATCCTAATTTCGCTAATCTATCTGGGTATTGTAGTTCTCCCATCCCCTTTATTAATTTTGTTGCCCTCCTTTGTACTCTCTCTAGTTCCATTATATCCTTCCTGAGCACCGGTGCCCAAAACTGGACACAGTACTCCATGTGCGGTCTAACTAGGGATTTGTACAGAGGCAGTATAATGCTCTCATCATGTGTATCCAGACCTCTTTTAATGCACCCCATGATCCTGTTTGCCTTGGCAGCTGCTGCCTGGCACTGGCTGCTCCAGGTAAGTTTATCATTAACTAGGATCCCCAAGTCCTTCTCCCTGTCAGATTTACCCAGTGGTTTCCCGTTCAGTGTAGATAGATAATCCCAAGCACAGCATCCATCTCCCTCCACAGTATAATCCCAAGCACAGCATCCATCTCCCTCCACAGTATAATCCCAAGCACAGCATCCATCTCCCTCCACAGTATAATCCCAAGCACAGCATCCATCTCCCTCCACAGTATAATCCCAAGCACAGCATCCATCTCCCTCCACAGTATAATCCCAAGCACAGCATCCATCTCCCTCCACAGTATAATCCCAAGCACAGCATCCATCTCCCTCCACAGTATAATCCCAAGCACAGCATCCATCTCCCTCCACAGTATAATCCCAAGCACAGCATCCATCTCCCTCCACAGTATAATCCCAAGCACAGCATCCATCTCCCTCCACAGTATAATCCCAAGCACAGCATCCATCTCCCTCCACAGTATAATCCCAAGCACAGCATCCATCTCCCTCCACAGTATAATCCCAAGCACAGCATCCATCTCCCTCCATAGTATAATCCCAAGCACAGCATCCATCTCCCTCCACAGTATAATCCCAAGCACAGCATCCATATCCCTCCACAGTATAATCCCAAGCACAGCATCCATCCCCCTCCACAGTATAATCCCAAGCACAGCATCCATCCCCCTCCACAGTATAATCCCAAGCACAGCATCCATCCCCCTCCACAGTATAATCCCAAGCACAGCATCCATATCCCTCCACAGTATAATCCCAAGCACAGCATCCATCCCCCTCCACAGTATAATCCCAAGCACAGCATCCATCCCCCTCCACAGTATAATCCCAAGCACAGCATCCATCCCCCTCCACAGTATAATCCCAAGCACAGCATCCATCTCCCTCCACAGCAGGGGTCCCCAACCTGTAGCTCGGGAGCCACATGTGGCTTGCGGTCCCATGAATCGTGGCTTGCGGTTGTCTACCAGCTTGGTGCATTAGCTCCAGGTCTACCAAACAGGTATGACGAGCACATCTCAAAATGGTGAATTTTATGAGTAGCCCTGCACAGAAGATCAGACCTGGATGCACATATACTGGTCTTAGGGGTTTAGAGATGTTTTAGGTATGGCACGCTGGAGGATGGTACTACCTGTTAGAGGAGGTGCTCAAAGCTGGATGTGACAGTGTGTTGGGAGTGATTGATGGGAGAATACTGAATAGGAGTATTGTGGGAACCCCTTTGGAGTGATTTCTGTGGAAAATCTTTGGGTATTATACCTGTAATGGGGACTTTGGTTGACACTACTTTGAAGGGGGAGGGAGCTGGATGTGGCTCGCGACCCTCTCCAAGCTGAATGTGGCTCTCAAGGTCAGAAAGGTTGGGGACCACTGCTCCACAGTATAATCCCAAGCACAGCATACATCCCCCACAATGTAATACCAAGAACAGCATTCAACCACACACAGTATAATCCCCAGAACAGCATCCAACCTCAGATTTAAACCTCCCCACAGAATAACCACAAGAACACCTCCCCCCAGCCCCCCACAGTATAATCACAGGCAAAGCATTGGTTCGTAAAAAAAAAAAAAAAAAAAAAAAAAAAAAAAAAATCGCAGACAGCACATAGATGGCATCAGTGTACATTACTGTACTCCACCATTAACACTGCAAAGGGTAGAAGATTTGAGAGGAGAAAACTGAGACGAGACTTAATAGATGTCTACAAATATCTGAAAGGATGTCACAGTGTAGAGGGATCATCACTATTCTCATTTGCACACAGAAACACGAGAAGCAATGGAATGAATCTGAAAGGGAGAAGATACAGACTAGAAAACTTTCTGAGAATGAGGGTGATCAGTGAGTGGAACAGGCTGCCACGAGTAGTGATGAGTTCTCCATCAATGGAAGTCTCCAAACAGAGGCTGGACAGAAATCTGTCTGAGATGGTTTGGTGAATCCGGCATTGAGCAGGGGGTTGGACACGAGGACCCTGGAGGTCCCTTCCAACTCTAACATTCTAGGATTTATTTCTTTTTTCATTCATAAAAATCTCTGATGAAACACTGATGTAAAAACTGACACTGACCAAAATACTGATGAAACTCAGATGAAGAATACTGATGTCACTTGGGATTATTCTTTTGCATACGAGAAACATCACTGATGTCTGAACGAGGCCTTAAGATTACAAAGCCAGGCTGAATAGACTCCTGTTGCTTTTTAGGACAGGACAAATCTAATTCTACAGTACACACAGCATTCACCCTTACAGTTTCATGTGTGACTGTAACTGCGAATATATGTAAATGAATATTATGTGTGAAAGAGACAACTATTGTAACAAAAGCAAAAGAAAGGTGATCTGAGAGATCGAAAAACAATGCATGAACTGCGAAGAACCCTAAAAAGATACACTTACCAGGGGCCTAATTACATGCAGGTAATTGCCAGCTAGCGGCCTGTTGCCGATCTCTGCCGGCGGGATTCTGCGCAGCATCAGCTGACCTCATGTCGTCAGACTAGCAGCTTCCGTTCTGCACTGATGACGGGGGCGTGACTGCCGGCGTCATGCTGATTGACAGCAGACTCAGCACTGCTTAAAGGGACACTCACCTGAATTTGGAGGGAACAATCTTCAGCCATGGAGGCGGGGTTTTGGGGTTTTTGATTCACCCTTTCCTTACCCGCTGGCTGCATGCTGGTTGCAATATTGGATTGAATTTCATTCTCTGTCCTCCATAGTACACGCCTGCGCTGTGCAAGATTGCCTTGTGCAGGCGTGTACTACGGAGGACAGAGAGTGAACTTCAATCCAATATTGCAGCCAGCATGCAGCCAGCGGGTAAGGAAAGGGTGAATCAAACACCCAAAAACCCCGCCTCCATGGCTAAAGATTGTTCCCTCCAAATTCAGGTGATAGTGTCCCTTTAAATGTGGTGAACCGGCTGTCAATCAACATGACTGTCAGTCGCGACCTGTCGACAAAGCGGACCGGAAGGAGAAGAGCTCCTCTGTTAACATGGAGCAGCTTAAGCGCCGGCAGGAGCGGTGACCACTCTGTGCCAGCACTGGGTAGAACAGGCAGGTAATAGCCATTGTAAGCAACTACCTGCCTGTTAGTTCTGGACCACGCCTTTACAGTTGAGTAGAGAGAACATAAGGGACATGCTACCACTTTATAACACGAGAAGAACCCATTACATGGCAACAAAAGAGACAAAGACAAAGGAAAACCCCTGGCACACAAATATAATACTCCATGTAAATATTAAAATTGCCATCGCAATGTTTCTAGCAAACGCGATTCAATATACATTGACGTTAGAGTGTGTCCCGTCATGTACAGGACGGCGGCAGGGGTGTGGATGCTTACACGGCATGTGGTCTTACCATTGAGGAGGGTAGTTCTATCGCTATCATCTTATTTCAGCAAATATTTCATATGAGAATAAGAAAAAAAAAATGTTTACACAAAACCAGAAAGGAAAGTTCTACATTTCTTCCTTTTGGGAGTTTCCTTTGTACGTGTCACTATGGTGGTGTAGATTTGATATAAAGGATATGGCAGAGTCCTATGGACTGTTCACGGTATATTATGTGTATGTCTCGCTTGCCATAAGACTGTCACCTGCATATGGCTTTCATTGTGCAGCTCTGTATTTTAAGAAGGAGGATAAACCATTCATATCCCATTTTTTTCTCATGTAATTGATATTGTGACTGTCAAGTTTCATGACAGCAGCCGCTCTTCCAGAGGTGCTAATGTATGTGTCACCTGTCAATCTGACACCCACCTCCACCCACAACATTCACAAATATGGCAGCCGTGTTCCCTCACTCAAGCTAGCAAAAAAAAAAAAAAAGACAAAACAAATCAGTACCACTTCCTGCTTAAAAACAAAACCACTGAAAACAGTGGCCATGGAGAAAGAACCAATAGCAAATATCAAGATCACCATAAACTCCCTCGTCATAACTTTAAGGAGCATTCTTCTCCAAGGCCCCTTTCACACATCAGTTTTTTGCCAGTCGCAATCCGTCGAATTTTGAAAAAAAAAACGGATCCAGCGACAGATGCCGCCGGATCCGTTTTTTCTCATAGACTTGTATTAGCGACAGATTGCCTCACGTTTCATCCATCGTTTGCCGGGTCCATCGCCGTCCGTCATTTGCTAGAATGGAAGCCTGTGGTGCCGGCTCCGTCAAATGACGGAATCTGGCAACGGATTCAGTTTGTTTTTTTTAAATGAGCATACTCTGATTTTTTTAGGATCCAATTAACCGGATCAGCTAGTCGCATCCGGTGAAAAAAACAGATGCGTCGCATCAGTTTCACACAATCTGCGACAGATCAGTTTTTTTTTCTTGCAAAATTCGACAGATTGCTACTGATGGCAAAAAACTGGTGTGTGAAGGAGGCCTAAGAGTTGTGGTTTTCATTTATTTATTATTATTCTGGGAAAATCACAGATAAAGTTATTACAGTGATAAGAGCAATGGCCACATCAGAAATAGTGGTAAAATTTAGAACGGTTCGGAACCAGGAGGCACAGGATGAACATGATGTTACCGGTACGAGGGTGATGTCGTGCATACAGCTGTAGGTAGACAAAGGAAACCGAGTTCCATGGAATAAATATTCTTTTTTTTTTTTTACTGTGTTGTGAATATATGCAAACAAAATGTTGCATATGTGTCTGCAATAAGGGTATGTTTCCATGTTCAGGAAACGCTGCGTTTTTGACGCTGCGTTGAGCCGCAGCGTCAAAAACGCAGCGTCCAGATGTTACAGCATAGTGGAGGGGATTTAATGAAATCCCGTCTCCACTATGCAGGAAAAAACGCATGCGGCATAGCCGAGAAAACGCACATGCGGCAAGTTTTTTTCAGAACGCAGCATGTTGTTACAATGAGCAAAACACGCAAGAACAACGCAGGTGACCTGCCAGTGACCTCAGGTGCAGATTTGGTCAGGATTTTACCTGCATAAAATCCTGACCAAATCCTGAAGCAAGCCTGAACGTGGACACATACCCTAAGAAGGTACGTCCGGAGAGATCAGCTATTTAAGGCTTCTTTCACACTTCAGTTGTGTGGCGTCAGTTAGGTCCGACATCGTGGCGGATCGACGGATCCGTCAAATTTGTTGTGAAAACGGTCCTAACGGATCCGTTTTGTTGACGGATCAGCTGCCCTGATCCGTTAAAAAAACGGATCCGTTAGAACCGTTGCGACCGTTTTCACATCCGTTGTAACCGTTTTTTGACAGATCCGTTTTTTAAAAGGGGAGGATTTCAATGTGATTGGCTACTGGAAACTACTGGAAAACTATATATAGTGTGTATTTACACCACCTCTTTGAAAGGTTGTAGAGAAAGTGGCAGAGATGGAAGGAGTACTGGCGAACATTGCAAAAATATCTGCGGATTTTACTTTTGAGGCAAATCAGTTGGCAGTCAGCGTTCGAGAGAGGAAGAAAGACTGCGAATCCTGCGGCAGCGGCGGAAGAGAAGGCTGTGGATCCATCCCATCACAGAACAACGCATGACCCGTGGTGTTTATTCCACGCTTTACATCGAACTAAGGGAAAACCCTCAGAAGTTCTTCAACTATGTGAGGATGAAAGCAGAAAATTTTGAAATTTTATTGGGCCATGTGGAAGACTCTATACGGAGACGAGACACCCAGATGCGCTTCTCCATATCACCAGCGGAGCGTCTCATGGTGACTATTCAGTAAGTTATTTTTTTTTTTTTTTTAAATGATTCTCATTCATCAGACTTATAACTGTAATGTTGTTTTTTGAATTTTTTATTAATTATTGTCTTTTCCTTTTGTTAACAGATTCCTTGCAACTGGAGAGTCGTTCTCATCCCTCCACTTTCAGTTTAGGCTTGGGATATCCACCATCTCAGGGATCATCAGAGATACCTGCCGGGCATTGTGGGAGTGCCTACAGATGCCATCAGAAAAGAACATTGTTTAAATCTGATTTTTGTTACATGTATTTTTAAAAACTTTAGTGAAAGGACAAGGTAGGAAGAATAGAAGGAACGAGGAGAAAAGGAAGACCAGCAACCGATGGCTTGATACAATCAAGATAACGGAGGGAGAAGACCCTAGTGGACCTATCTAGGTTGCACAAGATCAAGCTTCCTACAGAGCGTTCACCCATCAAGTCAGAATGGCTTGAGAGAACTGAAGGCTGAATAATAATATTATCTTAATTAAAATAAAAAAAAATAAAAAATAGTAATCTTACATTTTTTACACTGGCACCATTTTAGATTTCCTACTTCTTGCCCTTTTCAGGAAGAGTTTATAGAAGTTTCCTCATCAGAGGCAGGATTTCAATGGAATGGTGAACCCTGTGTTATCTGTTGTATAAAGAGAGGCTACTTCTCACAATAGGCAATGACCCTGCTCCCCTTCCTAATTTCACAATGACTTTCTCACATATTCATTAGATGCTTCAATACAAAAGAAATCTAATGCAAGTGTTTCCTGAATCACAAAACTATAATCTTAAAAAAAAGCCCCAGTGGCCAGTTTGAAAGTTGCAAGATCTATATTTTTTATGCAAATTGTGATATGAGGAAAAAAATATTGCCCAAAATCAAAAAGAAAATTAAAAAATACTTTGTTAAAACAATAGGTCATTTTCGCTTTGAGTGTACGGTCCCGAGACTTTTTTTTTTTTTTTTTCCAGGCAATTCTGCTCCAAAATCAGCCTCAAAAAACATTTAACAAAAATGCTCAAAAGAATGAACATATTCATTTCTATGTAAAAATGACCGCTTCAGGTTCTCAAAGACGCCAAGCAGTTAAAAGTAGTGACCTGACCATTTGTCAGATGTCTTCAACTTTGAAGACGCTTTACAAGTCAATTAAAGGTTGAATCAATGCCCAGGCATCATTCATTGTCGACTGATCTGAAAAAAATACAAAATACGCCCCAAAACTGCTATTAAAAAAAAAAAAAAAAAAAAACCTAAACAACTGCTAAAGTTTAAAAAGTTGTAAAATCGTTCAGGTAATTATGTCTATTTTTTAATAGACATGCTTCAGGTTTACTGAACAGCAGAGAAAAGGAGTCTTCCTGAAGTGTCTTACACTTGAAAAATAAAACATTTTTGGTTGCCGAAAAAACGTTTTGTGATCATCCACTAAACCAACTCTCTTCTTAGAAGAGACCCTTGACAATAGGTTGATCACAGGGCATGCTGCAGTTGGAGGGTCCCATTGAGCAGATGTAAATTACAGAGGGGTCTGGCATCACCATTGCAGAACCACCATGGGTGAAATAAAACATTCCATGGAGATCACCTGAAGCTAACCGCCATGTTGGGTAAAGAGAAACTCTTTGTGGCTTCTCAATGTTCCACTTCATTGGTGCACATAACTAACGAGGATTCCCCATTAACAGCTCAGAATGCTGAGTTGTTAATAAGAGATTTAATACTGGGTTTTTGGAAGTACCGTATTTTTCGGACTATAAGACGCACCGGACCATAAGACGCACCCCAAATTTGGGGTGAAAATTGCAGAAAAAAAGATTTTTTATAAGATGGTGGTCCGTCTTATTGTCCGAATTTACAGTATCTTACCTGAGGGCTGGTGGCGGCAGAGCAGGGTCACAGGAGGCAAGGTGTCGGCAGAGGTGGGGTGATGCTGGGATCAGGAGGTGCTGGGATGAGAAGGTGCTGGGATCAGGAGGTGCTGGGATCAGGAGGTGCTGGGATCAGGAGGTGCTGGGATCAGGAGGTGCTGGGATCAGGAGGTGCTGGGATCAGGAGGTGCTGGGATCAGGAGGTGCTGGGATCAGGAGGTGCTGGGATCAGGAGGTGCTGGGATCAGGAGGTGCTGGGATCAGGAGGTGCTGGGATCAGGAGGTGCTGGGATCAGGAGGTGCTGGGATCAGGAGGTGCTGGGATCAGGAGGTGCTGGGATCAGGAGGTGCTGGGATCAGGAGGTGCTGGGATCAGGAGGTGCTGGGATCAGGAGGTGCTGGGATCAGGAGGTGCTGGGATCAGGAGGTGCTGGGATCAGGAGGTGCTGGGATCAGGAGGTGCAGTGAGAGGTATGGCGTGAGAGGGGTCCCAGGCTTACCGTGCAGGCTTCCGGTGGCAGAGGTGCAGCGGCAGAGGAGGCGCAGTAAGTGGGGTCCCTTTTTCCGGTGAGGTGATGGTGCAGCAGCCCGGTAAGCAGGAGAGCCGGGTGAATCCTGTTGTTAGCGGTGGTGGCGGCCATTTTCCTGAGGCCGCGCGTGCGCAGATGGAGCGCTCTGCTTCCCGGGCTTCAGGAAAATGGCCGCCACCACCGCTAACGGCAGGATTCACCCGGCTCTCCTGCTTACCGGGCTGCTGCACCATCACCTTACCAGAGAAAGGGACCCCACTTACTACGCCTCCTCTGCCGCCGCACCTCTGCCGCCACGGTAAGGCCTGCATTTCGACTATTAGACGCACCCCCCATTTTCCCCCCTTTTTTGGGGGGGAAAAAGTGCGTCTTGTAGTCCGAAAAATACGGTAGACACCCAAGCTAAAGAGCAACAGTCATTTTATTTGCTTTTTCATAAATCAGTAATGCACGGGAAGAAACTTCACAATATTGCTTATAAGGGAAATCCACTTTTCTTATCTTGGACAGATCAGCGATTCTCAAAATTTTCAATCCATAGGAGAAACCAGTCTTCACTGAATGCAGATTTTTACACTACTGAAAACACATGACAGCGGTGCCCATGAAGTTCTATGGAATTTGCAGTGGCATGTGTGTCTGCTTCCAGCTCCTCTCCTCGTCACAGAACCATACAAGCACCAACTGCCTTCTCCTATCTGAAATTGTACTGTGGTTCTAGTGATGTATTCATGTACTGATGGTGGTTCTTGTGCTTTGTTCATGTACTTATACTTCTAATGCTGTATTGCCGTACTGATAGTGGTTTTGGAGACCTATTCATGTAGATTAGGCAATTTGTATTGTTGATTATTAATTTTATTAACGAAATTACTATAGTGGGGACAGGAGAAGGGAAATGACTGCTGGGATACCTGTGATCATTGCAATAAAGTAATCGCCGCATTCGGTTCACGGTGGTGTTTCCACTAAATGCCTGCTATATCTGTCCATTTTTTCTCTTCCTAAAGTCGGGTAGGTCCTCATTCCTATATCCCTCTCAAAATTTATAATCATGTTTATAGATGTGGCCAATTACATAGGATAATCACCTTGGCTGTATGTTGTTATTTCGTGTATATATATATATATATATATATATATATATATATATATATATATATATATATATATATATATATATATATATATATATATATATATATATATATTTTTAGCATGATTCTTTATTTTGTTTTTTTGGTTCATGTCGTCTGACTATACATGTATTTATATGTTCAGTACGCTGATGAAGGTCAATGTATGACTGAAACGTTTGATGGAAGTACTACTGTTAAACTTCTTCATCTAGAATACCAAAGCTGAGTGCCACGTGTTTGGTATTATACTTAGTTTTGGGACCCTACTGGTGCACCTGCACGGTTGTGCCACAGTTTCTTTCTACTGTTTTACTGTCTAGACAGCGTGTTTATGGGTCATTCTCTAATGGGATAATGTAGGTAGGGGCCGCACCAATATACCTTAACCCTAAAAGAATGCACTGTTTGTCAGGATACTAAACATAATCATGATTTCACCAAGGTAAGCAGTATACCAATATCCTAAGACATATACTGACTAAGCAGATTTTAATTTTGTTTTCCTTTAAATAGTCTAAATGGTCTTTAGATAGGGGTTATTTGCCTTTGGCAATTTGTTAATAAAAGATTACGTTGCAGTCACATTTGTTTGACTAGGGTTGGGTTGCAATTCCCTAAAGGTACCGTCACACTAGACGATATCGCTAGCGATCTCGACGTTGCAGCGTCCTGGCTAGCGATATCGTCCAGTGTGACAGGCAGCAGCGATCAGGCCCCTGCTGTGATATCGCTGGTCAGGGAAGAAAGTCCAGAACTTTGTTTCGTCGCTGGATCTCCCGCTGACATCGCTGAATCGGCGTGTGTGACACCGATTCAGCGATGTCTTCGCTGGTAACCAGGGTAAACATTGGGTTACTAAGCGCAGGGCCGGTATCGCTGCAGCGTCGCTTAGTGTGACGGTACCTTAAGTGTCCAGGAGAACCAGGACCACCAACACAAAAGCCAACCTTACCTTAGTAACTTCATTGTCTAAACTGGCAGGGGATCCATAGGTCAGACCAGATCAAAAATTAACAGCATATACAATTATTTTGCATGATGGGAGTAGTCAAGAGTAATTACAGAAGATCTCCAGCTTTTTACTGTGAAAATATCCTTATTAATATATTCCAAATGTTTATTTGCAAATCTATTGAAAGAAGGTTGTGTAATAAAGCAACACTGGTAAATGAAAAAAAAGGCTTCTAGATGTAGGTGATTGCAAAACATTAAATATTTTACATTTTTTCAATAGTGTCCCAAAGTTTAAGTCAATAAAAAAAGAAGATGTCCTGTGTGGTCACGTGGGATAGACTGCTTCTTCTTCTCCTATCCCCACTATTTATTTATTTTACTCACTTATATAATCGCCATTAATTCCACAGCGCTTTACAGACATTATTGGCTATCTGACCAAACTTATCACATAGGAAGGAAGCAAAATAGGAGCAAAACTGGGCAAATATCCCAGACGTCAGCAGCTGCTTACCAGGCTGGAGCCTGCAGTACAATGGGATTTTATGCTTGACTTGTAAATCACAAATGTGAGCCAAAACCAAACTGGAAGTTACCACTGCTATCGCTACGAAAACCAGTTCACGAGCTCCAGCGCGTGCTGTCAGATCTGTATGGGGCGCACATAATGGCCCCCATGTATCATTTACAGGTAGGTTGGTTTTTATTTTTTAAAGTCACTTTTCTTTATTTGTTATGTGGCATTCGTTAGTTTTTTTTTTCGCGCCAAATTGTTCACAATGGTGCAGTAATGGTTTACAAATATTGTAAGACGTAAAAAAAAAAACGCCACGAGTTTTACAATATGTCATAAGAATGGAGCTAAAATTATAAGCTTTTCAAAAAGTCACAAATGACACAAAAACCTGTGGCGAAATTTAACCCCTTCATGACCCAGCCTATTTTGACCTTAAAGACCTTGCCATTTTTTGCAATTCTGACCAGTGTCCCTTTATGAGGTAATAACTCGGGAACGCTTCAACGGATCCTAGCGATTCTGAGATTGTTTTCTCGTGACATATTGGGCTTCATGTTAGTGGTAAATTTAGGTCGATAATTTTTGCGTTTATGTGTGAAAAAATTGGAAATTTGGTGAAAATTTTGAAAATTTCGCAATTTTCAAATTTTGAATTTTTATTCTGTTAAACCAGAGAGATATGTGACACAAAATAGTTAATAAATAACATTTCCCACATGTCTACTTTACATCAGCACAATTTTGGAAACAATTTTTTTTTTTGCTAGGAAGTTATAAGGGTTAAAATTTGACCAGCGATTTCTCATTTTTACAACGAAATTTACAAAACCATTTTTTTTAGGGACCACCTCACATTTGAACTCAGTTTGAGGGGTCTATATGGCTGAAAATACCCAAAAGTGACACCATTCTAAAAACTGCACCCCTCAAGGTACTCAAAACCACATTCAAGAAGTTTATTAACCCTTCAGGTGCTTCACAGCAGCAGAAGCAACATGGAAGGAAAAAATGAACATTTAACTTTTTAGTCACAAAAATGATCTTTCAGCAACAATTTTTTTATTTTCCCAATGGTAAAAGGAGAAACTGAACCACGAAAGTTGTTGTCCAATTTGTCCTGAGTACGCTGATACCTCATATGTGGGGGTAAACCACTGTTTGGGCGCACGGCAGGGCTTGAAAGGGAAGGAGCGCCATTTGACTTTTTGAATGAAAAATTGGCTGCACTCTTTAGCGGACACCATGTCACATTTGGAGAGCCCCCGTGTGCCTAAAAATTTGAGCTCCCCCACAAGTGACCCCATTTTGGAAACTAGACGCCCCAAGGAACTTATCTAGATGCATAGTGAGCACTTTGAACCCCCAGGTGCTTCACAAATTGATCCATAAAAATGAAAAAGTACTTTTTTTTTCACAAAAAAATTATTTTAGCCTCAATTTTTTCATTTTCACATGGGCAACAGGATAAAATGGATCCTAAAATTTGTTGGGCAATTTCTCCTGAGTACACCGATACCTCATATGTGGGGGTAAACCACTGTTTGGGCACATGCTAAGGCTCGGAAGGGAAGGAGCGCCATTTGACTTTTTGAATGAAAAATTATCTCCATCGTTAGCGGACACCATGTCACGTTTGGAGAGCCGCCGTGTGCCTAAACATTGGAGCTCCCCCACATATGACCCCATTTTGGAAACTAGACCACCCAAGGAACTTATCTAGATGCATATTGAGCACTTTGAACCCCCAGGTGCTTCACAAATTGATCCATAAAAATGAAAAAGTACTTTTTTTTCACAAAAATTTTATTTTAGCCTCAATTTTTTTCATTTTCACATGGGCATCAGGGTAAAATGGATGCTAAAATTTGTTGGGCAATATCTCCTGAGTACACCGATACCTCACATGTAGGCGTAAACCACTGTTTAGGCGCACGGCAAGGCTCAGAAGGGAAGGAGCGCCATTTGACTTTTTGAATGAAAAAATAGCTCCAATCTTTAGCGGACACCATGTCACGTTTGGAGAGCCGCCGTGTGCCTAAACATTGGAGCTCCCCCACATATGACCCCATTTTGGAAACTAGACCACCCAAGGAACTTATCTAGATGCATATTGAGCACTTTGAACCCCCAGGTGCTTCACAAATTGATCCATAAAAATGAAAAAGTACTTTTTTTTCACAAAAATTTTATTTTAGCCTCAATTTTTTTCATTTTCACATGGGCATCAGGGTAAAATGGATGCTAAAATTTGTTGGGCAATATCTCCTGAGTACACCGATACCTCACATGTAGGCGTAAACCACTGTTTAGGCGCACGGCAAGGCTCGGAAGGGAAGGAGCGCCATTTCACTTTTTGAATGAAAAATTAGCTCCAATCGTTAGCGGACACTATGTTGTGTATGGAAGGTATGTAGTGTATGTCAGGTTGGTGTGTGTGTGGTGTAGTATTCACCACACACACACACACACACACACACCTGACGTACACTATACCACACCACACCAAACTGACGTACACTACGCCATACACACCCTGACACTACGTCAGGTTGGGTTGTGTAGTGTTAGGTTGGGGTGTGGTGTAGTGTACGTCAGGTAGGTGTGTGTGGTGTAGTGTACACCACACACACACACACCAACCTGACGTACACTATACCACACCACACACCAACCTGATGTACACTACGCCACACACACCAATCTGACACACTACGTCAGGTTGGTGTGTGTGGTGTAGTGTATGTCAGGTTGGGGTGTGGTGTAGTGTACGTCAGGTAGGTGTGTGTGGTGTACTGTACACCACACACACACACCAACCTGACGTACACTATACCACACCACACACCAACCTGATGTACACTACGCCACACACACCAATCTGACACACTACGTCAGGTTGGTGTGTGTGGTGTAGTGTATGTCAGGTTGGGGTGTGGTGTAGTGTACGTCAGGTAGGTGTGTGTGGTGTACTGTACACCACACACACACACACCAACCTGACGTACACTATACCACACCACACACCAACCTGATGTACACTACGCCACACACACCAATCTGACACACTACGTCAGGTTGGTGTGTGTGGTGTAGTGTATGTCAGGTTGGGGTGTGGTGTAGTGTACGTCAGGTAGGTGTGTGTGGTGTACTGTACACCACACACACACACCAACCTGACGTACACTATACCACACCACACACCAACCTGATGTACACTACGCCACACACACCAATCTGACACACTACGTCAGGTTGGTGTGTGTGGTGTAGTGTATGTCAGGTTGGGGTGTGGTGTAGTGTACGTCAGGTTAGTGTGTGTGTGTGGTGTTGTGTATATCAGCCTGGTGTGGGTGAGTTCTGTAGTGGAATATCAGGATGTGGCTAGTCCACGGACGTGTGATGAATTCTGAAGCATTCATTCAAACACAGTGCAGGTTTGTCGGGACACGTTTCACATTGGAAACGAGTTTCCCTTCTTATCCCCCTTTTATAGCACACCCGGCACCTTTTTTTTGCTCTCCCCTCACAGGGAAAATGTTGCACCGGTACCATACGGGAACCTTGAGTTCCAGCAGTGCTGGGGCCCGCTCCTTCCTCGTCTCCAAACATCAGGGCCTTTATCACCGCCTCCTGGAACTGAAGGAAGGTGTTGTTGGTCTGGCCTGCACATCGTGATAGCACGTATGCGTTATACAGTGCCATTTGTACGATGTGCACAGCCAGTTTTTTATACCACACCTTCGTTTTCCGCATGGCACTATAGGGCTGGAGGACTTGATCAGAAAGATCAACTCCCCCCATGTGTTTGTTGTACCCCAGGGCACAGTCCGGTTTGTGGACCTGTGCTGGGGTACCTCGAACAGTGCTGGCCGTGGTGCCGGGACCATGGATTGTTGTCAAGAAAAAGACGTCCCTTTTGTCTTTGAACTTGACCGCAAGCATGTTGCCACTACATTGGGCCCGGCTCTCACCCTTTGGGAGAACCTGCTCAATTAGTGACAAAGGGAGACCCCTCTTGTTTCTGCGCACAGTACCGCAAGCAACGGTAGCTCTGGCAGAGAGGGACTGAAAGAGTGGGATGCTTGTATAAAAGTTATCAACGTACAGATGGTAACCTTTATCAAGCAGTGGGTGAACCAAATCCCACACTATTTTCCCACTCACCCCCAGAGCAGGTGGACAATCTGGGGGCTGGATACTGCTGTCCTTTCCTTGATAAACTCTAAAGCTGAGAGTGTACCCTGAGGTACTCTCACAGATCTTGTAGAGTTTTATCCCGTACCTCGCCCTTTTGCTTGGCAGGTACTGACGGAACTGAAGCCTCCCTTTGAAGTGGATGAGGGATTCATCCACACAAATTTCCCTTTGGGGAATGTACACTTCAGCAAACTTGTTGCTGAAGTGTTCGATGACCGGCCGAATTTTGAACAATCTATCAAAATTCGGGTCATCGCGAGGAAGGATGTCCGTATTGTCCCTAAAGTGGAGAAATTTATGAATCGCCTCAAAACGTTTGCGATTCATAACCATGCCAAATACTGGAGTTTGATATAAAATATCAGTACTCCAGTATTGGCGAAGTTCTGGTTTCTTCACAATTCCCATGTGAAGGACCAGTCCCCAATATTTCATCATTTCTACGGAGTCAACGGGCTTCCAAGTAGTAAATGATGAAACTGGGTTTTGGGCAAAAAATTGCAGGGCGTACAAATTTGTTTGCTCCACCATGAGACTGACGATTGACTCCGAGAAAAAGACTTTGAAAAAGTCTATCTCCCGGAGGTTGGCAGTCTCAAATTGGATTCCTGATTGGGGAATGAAATCAGGAATCCGTGGAGCAAAGTTTTCAGGGACGGGGGTCCAGACGGGGGCACTAGTGCTAGGTTGGGCGTCACTAGCACTAGGTTGGGGGTCACTTACACTTGGCTCCGACTCTCCTCCCCTGGGCTCCGGCTCCCCTCCCCTGGGCTCCGGACGATTTCTCGGCCTGCGACATCTTGGGGGTGGCGAGTCGGTGTCACTAGGGGAGGAAGAGTGGGAGGAGTACAGAAAAGTGGGGTCCTCTCCCTCACTATCAGCTTCGGAGGCAAGAAAGGAATATGCCTCCTCAACTGAGTACAGCCTTTGTGACTGGGATGACTGGGATGAGCGGGACATTGTGTGTGTGGTGCGTGTGCGTGTGTAAAAAAAAATCTAAACTTTATTATAGTGTTGCGTGTGCGTGTGTATGTGCGAGTGTTTGGTGCAACTCTTCTGCAGGAGGAGGCTGTCAGGTGCGGGGAGCTGTCAGACGCGTGTGGGGGCTGTCAGGCGCGTGGGGGCTGTCAGGCGCGGGGGGCTGTCAGGCGCGGGGGGACAGGAGGGGGCTGAGGAGATGCAGCGTCAGATGGAGATGAAGCTGGCAGCAGCAGGTGATCAGGGGGGCAGGGGGTGATCAGGGGGGCAGGGGGTGATCAGTGGGTGATCAGGGGGGCCAGGGGGTGATTAGCGGTGATCACTGAAGAGGGTGATCACCAGGGCAGGAGCGGCTGACAGACACAGGGGCGGTAGCAGAGAAGAAAACGCAGCAGCAGCAGGTGATAAAGGGGGGCAGAGGGGTGATCAGGTGGACGGGGGGGGGCAGGGGGTGATCAGGGGGGGCAGGGGGTGATTAGCGGTGATCACTGAAGAGGGTGATCACCAGGGGAGGGGCTGACAGACGCAAACGCGGTAGGAGAGAAGAAAACACAGCAGCAGCAGCAGCAGCAGCAGCGGGTGATGAAGGGGGGCAGAGGGGTGATCAGGTGGACAGTGGGGGGGCAGGGGGTGATTAGTGGTGATCACTGAGGAGGGTGATCACCAGGGGAGGAGGGGCTAACAGATGCAGGGGGCGATAGGAGAAAAGAAAGTAGAGCAGCAGCAGGTGATAAAGGGGGGCAGGGGGTGATCAGGTGGACAGGGGGGGGGCAGGGGGTGATCGGGGGGGTAGGGGGTGATCAGGGGGGGGGCAGGGGGTGATTAGTGGTGATCACTGAGGAGGATGATCACCAGGGGAGGAGGGGCTAACAGATGCAGGGGGCGATAGGAGAAAAGAAAATAGAGCAGGAGCTGGTGATAAAGGGGGGCTGGGGGATGATCGGGGGGGGCAGGGGGGAGGGAGCGGAGGTTGGGGGGAGTGGAGGACAGGAGAGGGGAGGTACCTGTCCTCAGCAGCAGCGGTGGTACTGGCGGTAGCAGTGGGGGAGGCGGCGGTGGCAGTGGGGGATACGGCGGCGGCGCTCTGAAGATGTGTGCGGCGGCTGCGGCGGCGATCGCGGAGTCTGGGGGGGCAGGTGAGCAGTCGGGCACCTCGCTCCTCAGCTTCCACGGATGGGATGAAGCTGAGGAGCGAGGCAGACGCTGTTTTTCTCCGCCCCTCCAGCTCTGATTGGAGTGCTAACGTCACATGGACGCTAGCTCCAATCAGAGCTGGAGGGGGTTAAAAAAAGGTCAGCAGCGGTGATCGTAGACCCGGGGGGGCAAAGCCACCCCCCCTGGGGTGAAGTACAGGTCCCCCTGCACCTGCGGGTACGGTGACATTTGAATGACCCCGGTCACCGGACCCGCAGGGAAGCATTCCCGCCATGACGCCACATAGGCGTCATGGGTCGGAATGGCACCGACTTTCATGACGCCTACGTGGCGTCATGGGTCGGGAAGGGGTTAAAAAAACAACTCAGGTGAACACTGAATTGATTAAAGTAAAAGAGAAAGGTACAAACGGAAATATCAATATAGCGGAAACAACAACAAAAAAATGATATAAGGCAGTAAAAATTTGACAAAGCAAATACAAAAAGAAAATTGGGCCCTATGTTTCTAAGGGCTTGTTTTCACTTGCGAGGAACACGTCCGTGTCTCGCATGTGGAAACGAAGCTCTGGCGCCGGCACTGTGGAGCGGAGCGTGCGGCCGCATAGCAACACATGGAGCCGCACTCTCCGCTCTGGAGTGCCAGCGCCAGAGCTTCGTTTCCACATGCGAGACACGGACGTGTTCCTCGCAAGTGAAAACAAGCCCTAACAGGCAGCACAGTTTGAGATTATCCATAGGGGTCCATTACTTTAGACAGCGCAGTGCGCTCAGGATCCACTGTAGATAAAGTCGTGTTACTTTATAAAATAAAATTTATTAGTGATGAGCAAATATACTGGTTACTCGAGATTTCCCGAGCATGCTTGGGCGACCGAGTATTTTTTATTCCTCAGAGATTTAGTTTTTATTGCCGCAGCTGAATGATTTACATCTGTTAGCCAGCGTAAGTACATGTGGGGGTTACCGTACTTTTTTGTGAGGACATTGTTTCTATTCGGAGTGATTTTATGTACACCAGAAATTTTGAAGCCACTTTATCGTAAAGTTGTTCGTTTGGTTTCTTTTCTCTAAACAGGTTAAAAAGTAAAAAAGATTTGTGTTGCGCAAAAATGTTAAACACCGCAAGACAGAAAAAAAAAAGAAAAGGGACTTAATTAAAAGAAAAAGGGTTAATGATGACTTGGGGCAGTAAGGCTATTTACTCTATGTTATAAGAAGCAAGTCAGCAGCCTCCTGGGTGTCAAAGTCTAACGCAGGGCTGGTCAAACACTAGGAAAGAAATGCTACATCACCAATATTACACCCAGCAATGTCAACCAAACACCACCTAAAAAAAAAAAAAAAATACCCACTAACAACCAAAGTGGACCACCCTACTGGTACCAAACACCAGAGTGCCTCCAATTCTCCCCACTGACAGTAGTGACCCCTCGCTCTTCTCTGCATGGCAGCTATATCATCCTGCACTTTTGGCTGCAAGTGTCATACCCCATTTCACTTCTCCCCCACCATCAGCATTCTCCCCCACACTACTCTGCTTCCCTGGCAGCAGAATTCTCTCCACTTCCCCCACTCCCAGAACACAATGGAGGACAGAGACATCCACAGAATAATGATCATGATGATGACTGTAGAAGAAAACCCGGTGATGCCGAGAACATCAGGAACTCCCCAGGCTTTCTTATTCCCTTCCTAGCCATTCTTTAGTAACCTGCAGACTGTACTACCATCGGCATGTAGCACCCATGCACCCCAATGACGTGACCATGACCTCACTGCAGCACCTTCACCTCCCTCCTAGATACAGAAACTGCATTTACAATGGGTAGGTGTAGTACTACTCATCCATTGAACTTCCCAGTTCGGACACACATCGCACCAGCCAAATGAGCGGTTTCCAAAACTTTAAGAAGTTCTGCTCCATATGACTAACTGCAATAAAAAATAAAAAAAAACAGAAGTTTAAGATCTCACGTATGCACCTCACACAAACTACCGTAGCACAATTTTGGTATAGACACCATAGGAATCCAGACTTTTGGAAGGAGCCATGTTTCCTTGCAGATGTCTTAGGGGTCTTCTAAAGCTCTTTTTCACCCATTTTTCATGTACTTGTAAAGAAATGGGAAAAAAAAAAAAAAAAAAAAATCACATGTCCTACAGGGGTTTCTCGCTCAGCAAATATTTCAGCCTCCCTAGACTTCCGTAAAGCATGTGATATCGAACAGTGCAGAGATAAGCAACTGCTTTCCCCAAAGGGCCACATTAGAGTCCATGACTGTGTGCAGGGCCGGACCAATAGGTTCAACAATTCTACTCATTATTTTGCAATAATTACTAGTTTATTGCTTAATATTCAGCAGAATTAAGTATGTTGAATATTCTACTCCTGGCGTATGTTATGATAGGGCTTATCGTAACATATATTCCTTCCAGTAGCAGCTAATAAAAGCCATAAAATGTACTGCCTTTATGAAGTTATAAATAATATGCTCCAGTTATTCAGCCTCAAATATAACTGATGATCCCCGGTCGGCTGCAATCCCTACCATGATCCCGGGTCGGCTGCAATCCCTACCGTGATCCCGGGTCGGCTGCAATCCCTACCGTGATCCCGGGTCGGCTGCAATCCCTACTGTGATCCCGGGTCGGCTGCAATCCCTACCGTGATCCCGGGTCGGCTGCAATCCCTACCGTGATCCCGGGTCGGCTGCAATCCCTACCATGATCCCGGGTCGGCTGCAATCCCTACCATGATCCCGGGTCGGCTGCAATCCCTACCATGATCCAGGGTCGGCTGCAATCCCTACCATGATCCCGTGTCGGCTGCAATCCCTACCATGATCCCGGATCGGCTGCGATCCCTACCATGATCCCGGGTCGGCTGCGATCCCTACCATGATCCCGGGTCGGCTGCGATCCCTACCATGATCCCCGGTCGGCTGCGATCCCTACCATGATCCCCGGTCGGCTGCGATCCCTACCATGATCCCCGGTCGGCTGCGATCCCTACCATGATCCCCGGTCGGCTGCAATCCCTACCATGATCCCCGGTCGGCTGCGATCCCTACCATGATCCCCGGGCGGCTGCGATCCCTACCATGATCCCCGGTCGGCTGCGATCCCTACCATGATCCCCGGTCGGCAGCGATCCCTACCATGATCCCCGGTCGGCTGCAATCCCTACCACGATCCCGGGTCGGCTGCAATCCCTACCGTGATCCCGGGTCGGCTGCGATCCCTATCATGATCCCGGGTCAGCTGCGATCCCTACCATGATCCCGGGTCTCCATCTCTGATTCTATTACAATCCTGCACTCTTTTTCCTTACATACATGAAGTCATTTATCATGCAGCTTTCCACAAACATTTAAGCAAACTTTATTTTTTGCCTTCATTCTACGAATACATTTACAATTGCAAACTAAACTGAAGGGGGAAAAAAACAAACTGAACACGTATTTAAAAAATAAAAAATAGATTTTATTCAATCTTTTGGGGGGTTTTTATGTCACAATCTGTGCTAAAAGAAAAACAAATACTCACCTCTCGCTACTAAGGCTACTTCTCAACTCATTTTCTGAATTCTGAAAATCCACATGTAGCAGCAATAAACTGACAAACCCCATTTTGTTTGTTCAAAAGCACCTAATAAGCGCGTTCAACAGTCAGTTTAAAGGGGGAGGTGAGCTGTGACACCAATTATTGTGAATGGTAGATCGTGTGTTATCAGTTGTGAATAGGGGCACTATCCATCATTTTAATCCTGCCTGTGATGATAATGAGACTGCTGAAAACAGTTCTTGTTGATCAGCATGGTGAGAGCAGCAGGAAACCTTCCTACATCGGCAGGTTCTCAGCTCTTCCGGCTTCTGAGGAGCTGTATGATGGCTCAAAGAGCAAATATTCTGCACATGGAATAGGTGGAGAAAAGGGTCAACATGATGGACCCAGGACTTTAACTATATGTACGGAATTCATTACCGGAGAGCAGCTTTATATTATATAGATGAGGGTTCCATTATTATGGAGGCTGCCATCATTCCAGAATCGACGCTCTGTTCTAGGGAAAGCTACACCACACCTTTATTTTCGGCTGTAGTCACACAGCCATTTTGTTCACCTGCTTGCTGTTTTGAAAACTGACAACACAATGACCCCTAGAGTTTAAAGGGATTGTTCAGTATTGAGCTTGAGCGCTGCAGCCCCATAGCGGCTGCTGATTGTTATGCCATGAAATAGCTGCACCATTGCCGCATGAGCGCCAGGAAGCCGGTGCGGACATTGCTGGAATGGCGCAGGTACAGTACAATGATCAATAATATAACGACACACGATAAGGATGTCTCAGTATTCCATCAGTTTTTCTATATGTATTTGCACTTTATAATGTATAGTTGATCTACTTTTGCCCAATAAAATACAAAAAAAAAAAAGGACAGCAATTAAATGCAAATACTGATATATTTTAAGCGCTTCCAAACACTTTAAAGGGAACCTGTCACCCCCAAAATCGAAGATGAGCTGCAGCCACAGGCATCAGGGGCTTATCTACAGCATTCTCTAATGCTGTAGATAAGCCCCCAATGTAAAGGTACCGTCACACTAAGCGACGCTGCAGCGATACCGACAACGATGTTGATCGCTGCAGCGTCGCTGTTTGGTCGCTGGAGAGCTGTCACACAGACCGCTCTCCAGCGACCAACGATGCTGGTAACCAGGGTAAACATCGGGTTACTAAGCGCAGGGCCGCGCTTAGCAACCCGATGTTTACCCTGGTTACCATCGTTAAAGTAAAAAAAACAACCACTAAATACTTACCTACCGATGTCTGTCCACGGCGCTGTGCTTCTCTGTACTGGCTGTGAGCACAGCGGCCGGAAAGCAGAGCGGTGACGTCACCGCTCTGCTTTCCGGGCGCTGTGCTCACAGCCAGAGCAGAGAAGCACAGCGCCGGGGACAGACAGCGGTAGGTAAGTATTTAGTGGTTGTTTTTTTTTACTTTAACGATGGTAACCAGGGTAAACATCGGGTTACTAAGTGCGGCCCTGCGCTTAGTAACCCGATGTTTACCCTGGTTACCAGCGAAGAAATCGCTGAATCGGCGTCACACACGCCGATTCAGCGATATCAGCAGGAGAGCCAGCGACGAAATAAAGTTCTGGACTTTCTTCCCCGACCAGCGACATCACAGCAGGGGCCTGATCGCTGCTGCCTGTCACACTGGACGATATCGCTAGCGAGGACGCTGCAACGTCACGGATCGCTAGCGATATCGTCTAGTGTGACGGTACCTTAACCTGAAAGATGAGAAAAAGAGGTTAGATTATACTCACCCAGGGGCGGTCCGATCCGATGGGCATCGTGGTCCGGTCCCTCCAATCTAATTACAAGGACGTCCTCTTCTTGTATTTACACTGCGGCTCCGGCGCAGGCGTACATCGTTTACCCTATTGAGGGCAGAGCAAAGTACTGCAGTGCGCAGGCGCCGGGCCCCTCTGACCTTTCCCAGCTATCTATTCATATTTCAGTCGTTCCTTTAACTGATGTAGGTCTCTGTGGCACTAAATTCTGAGCGTGGCCCATTCTCAGCCATTCAAATCTGTGAGATTTGTCAAAAATGGATGATGTTCATCTGGTCCATTAATAAGATTAAAAATAGATAAGACAATTTAGTTCATCAGTTTAAAAAAATGGATGAAAAATAACCAGATATAAAATACGGTACATTCAAAACAAATAACAGTCCCTTTCTTTATGTAAAAACAGAAATGGATGTGTACATACATACACAAAATACTAAAAAAAAAAAAAAAGCACTATGCAAAACATTAGAAAATAATTTGATATTAAGCTCTTTATTCCAAAAATAGTTTGTATTGGTGGCGAGACCTAATATCTTCATTAGGAATAAGGGTCAGGAAGTGATCGCTGCCTTATAAGCATAGTCCCCCCACCCCATCATAGACCCTACCATTTTTTTCAACACATCCTGGAGGTCGTCAGACAATGACCACAGGCACATTGGTGAGAGGACGACATCCTCAGTGACTGTTGCGGAGCTCACCCACCTGTCTGCACGAGTGCCACCACCCTCCGCAGGCGGGCGACGCCTGTATCGTGCGGACGGCTCTTGCAGGGTTATTTTTGGAGCTCTTCCACTTGTAAAGGGAAAGATTCTCCACACTTGAGGTCAGTTTATAGCATTTGTAATGACGAGAGCAGTGGAAATATTGAGCAGACCTGTGGAGAAGATGAATCAGTGCTGCTTATAGGGGATACACTAAAAAGACATAGGAACAAATACATACAAGCAATTCTGTAAGAAGAAATGGGCAGCGCACACGCTCCACTATAGGCCAGAGCCAGCCAAGGAAACAAGGTGCGCGCCAGAGGGGGTTATCCAGGAATATTTGTTTGTTTGGTTTTTTTTTATTATAGGCCAAAAAAAAAAAAACTTATGTAGTTGCTCACTATCTGCCTGTTTGAGGCAGCAGAGATGGGAGCTAGGCCAACTATTCACTGACAATGGTTTTGTGGCTCTTTTGACAGCAACAGACCAGCTACTTCTCTTCTACTTCTGCTCTGTCAATAGGACATGCCTGTCAATGCAATGCTGATTGACAGCCAGCTCCCCACTGCCTGACTGCGGAGAGCCACCAGTAGTACGTTGGCAGGTGCGCCCCGCCGACAGAGCAACCTGGAAGAGAAAGAGCTGCTCTATCGTTTTAGAGCAGTCGAACCGCCAGCAGGAGCGTTCTGTGCTCGCTCTGAGCTGGTGCCGCATAGAACAGACAGGTGGTTAGTAACTACCTGCCTGTTAGCTCTTAGCCCAATAAGAAAGAAATAAAGCTCCTTGAATTGGAAAACTGCTTGTCATTAAAATCAGGAAAACGAGTGTGCATGAGATTTCTGAAACCTCAGCTTTTGCTGGTACAGTAAAACGCAGCTTTTAATTTTTATTTAAAAAAAAAAAACGCAGCAAAAATGTGTGAACATAGTCTAAGACTACAGTGAGGGACATCAGGTGTGAAGCAGCACTCCAGCACTGGTGGCTTTAAAGATGTGTGAGCACAAGGCAGATACACAGCAGACAGATCGTCAGTCATTGTGCCGTCTGTGTGCACAGCAATAAATGAAATACCAAAATGGTAGCCAGCACAGTCTTGTCCGTTATGAGAGCAGGGGCCATGGTTATCCACATGAAGGGTCTAATTCCAAGAGAAAAATCATTCACAACATTTCTGCAGAAACCTTACAATGAGGAAGAGCTGTCGTGCCAAACCTCAACTTCCTCCTGGGCGGCATCCACACCTGTACTCAACCACAGTATCACCCACAACAGGCAGCCAGTCCGCCCCCAAGACTAAGGTGCCAAGCTGGCGGCCTCCCCCCCCTCCGGGACATGAGAGGCTGGCGGCCTCCCCCCCCCCTCCGGGACATGAGAGGCTGGCGGCCTCCCCCCCCCCCCCCTCCGGGACATGAGAGGCTGGCGGCCTCCCCCCCCCTCCGGGACATGAGAGGCTGGCGGCCTCCCCCCCCTCCGGGACATGAGAGGCTGGCGGCCTCCCCCCCTCCGGGACATGAGAAGCTGGCGGCCTCCCCCCCCCCCCCTCCGGGACATGAGAGGCTGGCGGCCTCCCCCCCCTCCGGGACATGAGAGGCTGGCGGCCTCCCCCCCCTCCGGGACATAAGAGGCTGGCGGCCTCCCCCCCCTCCGGGACATGAGAGGCTGGCGGCCTCCGCCCCCTCCGGGACATGAGAGGCTGGCGGCCTCCCCCCCCTCCGGGACATGAGAGGCTGGCGGCCTCCCCCCCTAGCACTTTCTAATAACGTCGTCCTATTAATGATTCCATTCAGTGAGATTTCTTGTGCCCATGAAGAAAAGCTTATGGGATTCCTGGTCTCATGTGGGGTCAGTGGGCTCCTACACATCAGCTACGAGCACAGGTCCATCATCTGGTGCCCCCACCCAAGAGACGTGACAGAGCAGCCGGTGGCACCACCGCACAATGCCGCATCTACTGATCGAGTGATATCTGTGTCACGCCAGTAATTAGATCACATCTTTACTGGTTAGAGGGGACAATTCTGCCTCGTCCGGGGTCCCAGATATCCCACCTCTGGCCCCAGCTGTACATCACCAGCATTTTCTGAGCATCTGATCCAAAATGTCCTTAAATCAGAGAATTTGATGAAACATTATTATGTAATTGTAGGTTGTCAGCCATCACCTGCTGGGAGTTATAGTTCTACACTTGTACTCCATAACATAGTGTGCTCCCACAGTTTTCCTCATTGACACAACAATTCTCACTTTGGCAACAGGGCAAGCAACATGGACGACACGGGAAACAATTCATGGCGACGATCCGGGGCACAGGCCAGCAGGGCTCCGCTCACATCTGTATAGGAGGCTCAGATGTAAAGTGATTCTCTGGGCAAATGATACTGGGACAGGTCCTGTCAGACGGTGGTCCGACCCCCCACCAATCAGCGGCTCTTCTCCTGAACAGGAGCGGACGTGCAGCGCTGCTCCACACAATGTCTACCTCTGGATGACAGCGGCGATGCTGGCAACTAATCGGTGGGGATGGCGGGTGTTGGATCCGACCTATAAAAAGGTTGGTCACCAATATCATCTGCCTGAAGAACCCCTCTACGGGGTCTCTCCATTATAGTCGATGGGGTCTGTAGTCCACCGCTGAGGTTTGTGATGCGACAGATTCGCCACTGACATTTTCGTATTTCTGTTCTTATGTCAGAAATTAAAGGGGTTAAGAGATTATCACCTACCAGCAGCTGATCAGTGTCCGACCCCCCGAGACCCGCACCAGTAGGTAGGACAGAAATTGCTTATCCCAGTTACAAAATTACCTGGCAGGTCAGACGTCCACCTGACTCCATTCTCTACGGGCGGGTTTAAGAAAAAAATCAAGCGCACATGCGCAGGGGACAGGAAGCGGCGGTCGCACACGCGCAGGACATGGATGGATGGATCGGCGGTCGCACATGCGCAGGACATGGATGGATGGAGCGCCGGTCGCACATGCGCAGGACATGGATGGATGGAGCGCCGGTCGCATATGCGCAGGACATGGATGGATGGAGCGCCGGTCGCACATGCGCAGGACATGGATGGATGGAGCGCCGGTCGCACATGCGCAGGACATGGATGGAGCGGCGGTCGCACATGCGCAGAACATGGATGGATGGAGCGGCGGTCGCACATGCGCAGAACATGGATGGATGGAGCGGTGGTCGCACATGCGCAGGACATGGATGGAGCGGTGGTCGCACATACACCGGGGATGAACGGAGCGGCGGTCGCACAGGCGCTGGGGATGGATGGAGCGGCAGTCGCACATGCGCAGGAGACAGATGGAGCGGCGGTCGCACTTGCGCAGGGGATGGATGAAGCAGTGGTCCCACACGTGCAGGGGACGGACGGAGTGGCGGTCGCACATGCGCAGGGGATGGATGGAGCGGTGGTCGCACAGGCGCAGGGGACGGACGAAGCGGCAGTCGCACAGGACGGACGGAGTGGCGGTCGCACATGCGCAGGGGATGGATGAAGCGGTGGTCGCACATGCGCACTGCGGCACCAGTCTACCAGGGATATAAGCGCTCAGCAATGGCGGTCCCAGTGGTCGGACCCCACCGATCAGCAGCGGATTTTGTGACCGGACCACCCCTGTAATAACGGCAGTGCCCAGAGACTCCCCTGGTCTGATCCCGGCACCTACCTACAGAGTCGTCGTCGTCCCGGTCGGAGCTCAGGTAGCCGTTGCTGCCCCTCTCCGGGGAGCTGTGTCGGGGGGACTCCTCCCGGGGCACACACAGCCAGTCCCTGCGGGGCCCCTCCAGGCTGCGGAGCAGGTTCCCCAGCACGAAGCTGTGGGTGGAGCCGTCGTCATCCTCGTAGTCCGGGTCTGGCACCGGTGGCTGGGCGATGACCGGCGGCGGTGGTGGAGGCGGCGGTACGAGGTTCCGGTAGGACACCCGCTTCGGGGGCGGCGGCGGGGGCACCTTGCTGCGCTGCAGGGGCACCGGCTTCTGCTGCCGGGACAGGGCGCTCTCCAGGTAGGCGACTTTAAACTTCTCCTCGGCCAGGACCTGTTGCAGCCGGCGGAGGTTCTCCTTGCAGCGCTCCAACTCCTGCCGCATGTCCTCCGCCGAGCTGAGCTGCATCACCGGCGCCTCTTCACCGGGGAACTCCACCCGCCAGTGCTGCTCAAATTCCCGGGGGTCCCACATCATATCCGCACCTGAGGCCAGTGAGCAGGGAGGCTCCGCCGGGGGCGGCGGCTGCTGTCAGTGTCCCGGCTCAGGCGGCTCCTTATCCCGGTCACACGGAGCTCATCATCCACACTGCAAACTTTCTCCAAAGCTTCCGCCTGCTGGGCGGGGCTACTGCCAGTGACGTCATCGCCTGTCCACCGTCCGGGTAGAGGGGCGGGGCCAGGCCAGACCTGACTCCTGGGCTGTCAGTGGTGTCCGCTGCCCTGTGCGCTGCCAGAGACCTGGACTGCGACTGACAGCTGAGCCTCCTACCCTCAGTGTGCAGAATTATTTGGTGACTAAAGGAAACACATAAATCTTCAACTTTCAAGTGTTTATTTTCATCTGTTGCAGTCAGAATACCCAAACTAGTCAAATTGTGCAAAAATACATTTCTGACATTTCACAAAAATATATCAGGTGCCAATATTGCCGGCCTTCCTTTCAATAACCAAGATTTATAAGGGGAGTGCTGTCCACAGAATAATGATGCAAACAGGAAAAAGAATAAACAGTCACTGAATTAACCTGAGGCATAAAGTGATAATGTTGCCCAGAAAATGTTATTATAAATAAGGTCACTCGTACAAAAAACGACGTTTCGGCCCTATGAGCCTTTATCAAGGTTATCTGTAGGATAGGCCGTATCTACAGTCATAAAAATGGCCAATTTTATGTGTACCTGGTAGCCCCTTTACAGCATCTCTCTTATACCAGGTCCTACGCTTGCCTTACCTCGCTGAGAATAAACGTCTCCATCTGAATGGGTGCATGTGAAAACCTCTTCCTAGACTAAAATTCTCTCTCTGTGGAGGGGTATTGGACCTGCTGTAATTAAAACACCTGTGACTAGGAGGCGGAGTGCACGATCAGAAGGCTAAAGAATACATTTCAAAAACCTGATCTGCACATCCAAACATAGACTCAGTGTGAACAGGTGCTGAACCCAGAGTCGCCAACTCGTATATAGTTAAGTAAATAAGGCAGCACACTGCAGCGCTAAAACATGCAAACTTGAAAACATGAAATTTGAACTGCATTACTGCACTAGAAATATGAAAAATGAGCACCTGTTCACACTGAGTCTATGTTTGGATGTGCCGGTCAGGTTTTTGAAATGTATTCTTTAGCCTTCTGATCGTGCACTCCGCCTCCTAGCTTCAGGTGTTTTAATTACAGCAGGTCCAATACCCCTCCACAGAGAGAGAGAATTTTAGTCTAGGAAGAGGTTTTCACATGTACCCATTCAGATGGAGACGTTTATTCTCAGCGAGGTAAGGCAAGTTTAGGACCTGGTATAAGAGAGATGCCGTAAAGGGGCTACCAGTTACACATAAAATTGGCCATTTTTATGCGCTAAAAGCTCTCATTTTTCATATTTCTAGTGCAGTAATGCAGTTCAAATTTCGTGTTTTCAAGTTTACATGTTTTAGCGCTGCAGTGTGCTGCCTTATTTACTTAACTATATACGAGTTGGCGACTCTAGGTTCAGCACCTGTTCACACTTAGTCTATGTTTGGATGTGCCGGTCAGGTTTTTGAAATGTATTCTTTAGCCTTCTTATCGTGCACTCCGCCTCCTAGCTTCAGGTGTTTTAATTACAGCAGGTCCAATACCCCTCCACAGAGAGAGAGAATTTTAGTCTAGGAAGAGGTTTTCACATGTACCCATTCAGATGGAGACGTTTATTCTCAGCGAGGTAAGGCAAGTTTAGGACCTGGTATAAGAGAGATGCCGTAAAGGGGCTACCAGGTACACATAAAATTGGCCATTTTTATGCGCTAAAAGCTCTCATTTTTCATATTTCTAGTGCAGTTATGCAGTTCAAATTTCGTGTTCTCAAGTTTACATGTTTTAGCGCTGCAGTGTGCTGCCTTATTTACTTAACTATATACGAGTTGGCGACTCTAGGTTCAGCACCTGTTCACAGTTAGTCTATGTTTGGATGTGCCGGTCAGGTTTTTTAAATGTATCTACAGTCATGGCCAAAATTTTTGAGAATGACACCAAAATTATATTTTCACATGATCTGCTGCCCTCTGGTTTTTATTAGTGTTTGTCTGATGTTTATATCACATACAGAAATATAATTGCAATCATATTATGAGTACCAATAGGTTATATTGACAGTTAGAATGAGTTAATGCAGCAAGTCAATATTTGCAGTGTTGACCCTTCTTCCTCAAGACCTCTGCAATTCTCCCTGGCATGCTCTCAATCAACTTCTGGACCAAATCCTGACTGATAGCAGTCCATTCTTGCATAATCAATGCTTGCATTTTGCCAGAATTTGTTGGTTTTTGTTTGTCCACCCGTCTCTTGATGATTGACCACAAGTTCTCAATGGGATTAAGATCTGGGGAGTTTCCAGGCCATGGACCCAAAATCTCTATGTTTTGTTCCATGAGCCATTTAGTTATCACCTTTGCTTTATGGCAACGTGCTCCATCATGCTGGAAAAAGCATTGTTGGGCGCCAAACTGCTCTTGGACGGTTGGGAGAAGTTGCTCTTGGAGGACATTCTGGTACCATTCTTTATTCATGGCTGTGTTTTTAGGCAAGACTGAGTGAGCCGATTCCCTTGGCTGAGAAGCAACCCCACACATGAATGGTTTCAGAACAAACAGAATGGTTTCAAAACAAAATCCTCTAAACTGCATGCTCGCAAACGCTAGAAGCCTGACAAACAAGATGGAAGAACTAGAAGCAGAAATATCTACAGGTAACTTTGACATAGTGGGAATAACCGAGACATGGTTAGATGAAAGCTATGACTGGGCAGTTAACTTACAGGGTTACAGTCTGTTTAGAAAGGATCGTAAAAATCGGAGAGGAGGAGGGGTTTGTCTCTATGTAAAGTCTTGTCTAAAGTCCACTTTAAGGGAGGATATTAGCGAAGGGAATGAGGATGTCGAGTCCATATGGGTTGAAATTCATGGAGGGAAAAATGGTAACAAAATTCTCATTGGGGTCTGTTACAAACCCCCAAATATAACAGAAACCATGGAAAGTCTACTTCTAAAGCAGATAGATGAAGCTGCAACCCATAATGAGGTCCTGGTTATGGGGGACTTTAACTACCCGGATATTAACTGGGAAACAGAAACCTGTGAAACCCATAAAGGCAACAGGTTTCTGCTAATAACCAAGAAAAATTATCTTTCACAATTGGTGCAGAATCCAACCAGAGGAGCAGCACTTTTAGACCTAATACTATCTAATAGACCTGACAGAATAACAAATCTGCAGGTGGTCGGGCATCTAGGAAACAGCGACCACAATATTGTACAGTTTCACCTGTCTTTCACTAGGGGGACTTGTCAGGGAGTCACAAAAACATTGAACTTTAGGAAGGCAAAGTTTGAACAGCTTAGAGATGCCCTTAATCTGGTAGACTGGGACAATATCCTCAGAAATGAGAATACAGATAATAAATGGGAAATGTTTAAGAACATCCTAAATAGGCAGTGTAAGCGGTTTATACCTTGTGGGAATAAAAGGACTAGAAATAGGAAAAACCCAATGTGGCTAAACAAAGAAGTAAGACAGGCAATTAACAGTAAAAAAGAAAGCATTTGCACTACTAAAGCAGGATGGCACCATTGAAGCTCTAAAAAACTATAGGGAGAAAAATACTTTATCTAAAAAACTAATTAAAGCTGCCAAAAAGGAAACAGAGAAGCACATTGCTAAGGAGAGTAAAACTAATCCCAAACTGTTCTTCAACTATATCAATAGTAAAAGAATAAAAACTGAAAATGTAGGCCCCTTAAAAAATAGTGAGGAAAGAATGGTTGTAGATGACGAGGAAAAAGCTAACATATTAAACACCTTCTTCTCCACGGTATTCACGGTGGAAAATGAAATGCTAGGTGAAATCCCAAGAAACAATGAAAACCCTATATTAAGGGTCACCAATCTAACCCAAGAAGAGGTGCGAAACCGGCTAAATAAGATTAAAATAGATAAATCTCCGGGTCCGGATGGCATACACCCACGAGTACTAAGAGAACTAAGTAATGTAATAGATAAACCATTATTTCTTATTTTTAGGGACTCTATAGCGACAGGGTCTGTTCCGCAGGACTGGCGCATAGCAAATGTGGTGCCAATATTCAAAAAGGGCTCTAAAAGTGAACCTGGAAATTATAGGCCAGTAAGTCTAACCTCTATTGTTGGTAAAATATTTGAAGGGTTTCTGAGGGATGTTATTCTGGATTATCTCAATGAGAATAACTGTTTAACTCCATATCAGCATGGGTTTATGAGAAATCGCTCCTGTCAAACCAATCTAATCAGTTTTTATGAAGAGGTAAGCTATAGGCTGGACCACGGTGAGTCATTGGACGTGGTATATCTCGATTTTTCCAAAGCGTTTGATACCGTGCCGCACAAGAGGTTGGTACACAAAATGAGAATGCTTGGTCTGGGGGAAAATGTGTGTAAATGGGTTAGTAACTGGCTTAGTGATAGAAAGCAGAGGGTGGTTATAAATGGTATAGTCTCTAACTGGGTGGCTGTGGCCAGTGGGGTACCGCAGGGGTCGGTATTGGGACCTGTTCTCTTCAACATATTCATTATTGATCTGATAGAAGGTTTACACAGTAAAATATCGATATTTGCAGATGATACAAAACTATGTAAAGCAGTTAATACAAGAGAAGATAGTATTCTGCTACAGATGGATCTGGATAAGTTGGAAACTTGGGCTGAAAGGTGGCAGATGAGGTTTAACAATGATAAATGTAAGGTTATACACATGGGAAGAGGGAATCAATATCACCATTACACACTGAACGGGAAACCACTGGGTAAATCTGACAGGGAGAAGGACTTGGGGATCCTAGTTAATGATAAACTTACCTGGAGCAGCCAGTGCCAGGCAGCAGCTGCCAAGGCAAACAGGATCATGGGGTGCATTAAAAGAGGTCTGGATACACATGATGAGAGCATTATACTGCCTCTGTACAAATCCCTAGTTAGACCGCACATGGAGTACTGTGTCCAGTTTTGGGCACCGGTGCTCAGGAAGGATATAATGGAACTAGAGAGAGTACAAAGGAGGGCAACAAAATTAATAAAGGGGATGGGAGAACTACAATACCCAGATAGATTAGCGAAATTAGGATTATTTAGTCTAGAAAAAAGACGACTGAGGGGCGATCTAATAACCATGTATAAGTATATAAGGGGACAATACAAATATCTCGCTGAGGATCTGTTTATACCAAGGAAGGTGACGGGCACAAGGGGGCATTCTTTGCGTCTGGAGGAGAGAAGGTTTTTCCACCAACATAGAAGAGGATTCTTTACTGTTAGGGCAGTGAGAATCTGGAATTGCTTGCCTGAGGAGGTGGTGATGGCGAACTCAGTCGAGGGGTTCAAGAGAGGCCTGGATGTCTTCCTGGAGCAGAACAATATTGTATCATACAATTATTAGGTTCTGTAGAAGGACGTAGATCTGGGTATTTATTATGATGGAATATAGGCTGAACTGGATGGACAAATGTCTTTTTTCGGCCTTACTAACTATGTTACTATGTTACTATGTAGGATGCTTTACAGTTGGCATGAGACAAGACTGGTGGTAGTGCTCACCTCTTCCTCTCCGAATAAGCTGCTTTCCAGATGTCCCAAACAATCGAAAAGGGGATTCATCAGAGAAAATGACTTTGCCCCAGTCCTCAGCAGTCCACTCCCTGTACCTTTTGCAGAATATCAGTCGGTCCCTGATGTTTTTTCTGGAGAGAAGTGGCTTCTTTGCTGCCCTCCTTGAAACCAGGCCTTGCACAAAGAGTCTCCGTCTCACAGTGCGTGCAGAAGCACTCACACCAGCCTGCTGCCATTCCTGAGCAAGCTCAGCACTGCTGGTAGTCCGATCCTGCAGCTGAAACAGTTTTAAGATACGGTCCTGGCGCTTGCTGGTCTTTCTTGGGCGCCCTGGAGCCTTTTTGACAACAATGGAAGCTCTCTCCTTGAAGCTCTTGATGATGTGATAGATTGTTGACTTAGGTGCAATCTTTGTAGCTGCGATACTCTTCCCTGTTAGGCCATTTTTGTGCAGTGCAATGATGGCTGCATGTGTTTCTTTAGAGACAACCATGGTTACCTGAAGAGAAACAATGATACCAAGCACCAGCCTCCTTTTAAAGTGTCCAGTGATGTCATTCTTACTTAATCATGACTGATTGATCGCCAGCCCTGTCCTCATCAACACCCACACCTGTGTTAATGGATCAATCACTAAAACAATGTTAGCTGCTCCTTTTAAGGCAGGACTGCAATGATGTTGAAATGTGTTTTGGGGGTTAAAGTTCATTTTCTGGGCAAATATTGACTTTGCAAGTACAGTAATTGCTGTTAAGCTGATCACTCTGACATTCAGGAGTATATGCAAATTGCCATTAGAAAAAATGAAGCAGTAGACTTTGGAAAATTTAATATTTGTCTCATTCTCAAAATTTTTGTCCATGACTGTATATACTGTTGAGAGGTGAAGTGTGCACACAGGTATAAACCGCTGACATGGCGTGGTCGGTTCTTGTACGATTGGCCTTAGTTACAGTACAGACCAAAAGTTTAGACACCTTCTCATTTAAAGATTTTTATGTATTTTCATGACTATGAAAATTGTATATTCACACTGAAGGCATCAAAACTATGAATTAACACATGTGGAATTATATACTTAACAAAAAAGTGTGAAACAACTAAAATTATGTCTTATATTCTAGGTTCTTCAAAGTAGCCACCTTTTGCTTTGATGACTGCTTTGCACACTCTTGGCATTCTCTTGTTGAGCTTCAAGAGGTAGTCACCGGAAATGGTTTTCACTTCACAGGTGTGCCCTGTCAGGTTTAATAAGTGGGATTTCTTGCCTTATAAATGGGGTTGGGATCATCAGTTGTGTTGTGCAGAAGTCTGGTGGATACACAGCTGATAGTACTACTGAATAGACTGTTAGAATTTGTAATATGGCAAAAAAAAAGCTGCTAAGTAAAGAAAAACGAATGGCCATCATTACTTTAAGAAATGAAGGTCAGTCAGTCCGAAAAATTGGGAAAACTTTGAAAGTGTCCCCAAGTGCAGTGGCAAAAACCATCAAGCGCTACAAAGACACTGGCTCAGATGAGGACCGCCCCAGAAAAGGAAGACTAAGAGTCACCTCTGCTTCTGAGGATAAGTTTATCCAAGTCACCAGCCTCAGAAATCGCAGGTGAACAGCAGCTCAGATTAGAGACCAGGTCAATGCCACACAGAGTTCTAGCAGCAGACACATCTCTACAACAACTGTTAAGAGGAGACTTTGTGCAGCAGGCCTTCATGGTAAAATAGCTGCTAGGAAACCACTGCTAAGGACAGGCAACAAGCAGAAGAGACTTGCTTGGGCTAAAGAACACAAGGAATGGACATTAGACCAGTGTAAATCTGTGCTTTGGTCTGATGAGTCCAAATTTGAGATCTTTGGTTCCAACCATTGTTGTTATGACCTGGTGGTTAGGAGCACTCGGAATGACCTGATAATTAAACCTCATACAGGACGAGCTCTGGGATGTGGGAGCTCTGCTGACCGCAAGCCCTAATCCTATCACACACACTAGAAATAGCCGTGGAGCGCTCCTGACCAGACCTAGGTGCCTCGTCACAGCCTAAGAACTATCTAGCCCTAGAGATAGAAAATAAAGCCTACCTTGCCTCAGAGAAATTCCCCAAAGGTAAAGGAAGCCCCCCACATATATTGACTGTGAGTAAAGATGAAAGTCACAAACGCAGAAATGAAACAGGTTTCAGCAAAGGGAGGCCAGACTTACTAAATAGACAGAGGATAGGAAAGGTAACTTTGCGATCAGCACAAAAACCTACAAAAGACCACGCAGAGTGTGCAAAAAAGACCTCCGCACCGACTCACGGTGCGGAGGGGCCACTCTGCATCCCAAAGCTTGCAGCTAGCAAGACAAAATCATGAAAACCAGCTGGACAAGAAAACAGAGAACAAAATAAGACAATAAAGAACTTAGCTTCTGCAGGAGAAGGCAGGTAACCAGAGAGATCCAGGAGCGAACTGAACGAATGCAAAAACATTGACAGCTGGCATGGAGTAACGATCTGAGAGGAGTTAAATAGAGCAGCCAACCAAAGGATAAGCCACGTCACCTGTGTAAGGAACCTCAGAAGCAGCAGCTTCACTCATAGCCACCAGAGGGAGCCCATAGACAGAACTCGCCGAAGTACCATTCACGACCACAGGAGGGAGCTCGACAACAGAATTCACAACACATTGTGTCTTTGTGCGATGCAGAAAAGGTGAACGGATGGACTCTACATGCCTGGTTCCCACCGTGAAGCATGGAGGAGGAGGTGTGATGGTGTGGGGGTGCTTTGCTGGTGACACTGTTGGGGATTTATTCAAAATTGAAGGCATACTGAACCAGCATGGCTACCACAGCATCTTGCAGCGGCATGCTATTCCATCCGGTTTGCGTTTAGTTGGTCCATCATTTATTTTTCATCAGGACAGTGACCCCAAACACACCTTCAGCATGTGTAAAGGCTATTTGACCAAGAAGGAGAGTGATGAGGTGCTACGCCAGATGACCTGGCCTCCACAGTCACCAGACCTGAACCCAATCAAAAAGTTTATGATGGCTAGCACTCAACTGAGGTGAGGGTGACGGTACTAGTGAAGGGAACCAATAGTTCCAAAGTCACTGAATATAAAGATCACTGCACACGTACAAGAGAAAGGTATGCTTGCAAGTGGAAGTTTATTTATAGTGGTTATGAGGTCAAGCGACTGGTAAATTTTGACGTTTCGGCCAATACATAGCCTTGGTCACAACGTCGCTGCAAAAAAACATAAAGATACAACTATTTACAATATAATATTTACAAAAGACAATGAAAACATGTTCTGTACACTATATACATGATAAAAAAATAAAAGGGTATGGATGATAATCATGTACAGAGAAATGACTCTGTGAGACTAAGTAGCGAAGTATGCTAAATAGGGTGAATCATTACCAAGGGTTGTATATAAAACAAGAAGGTCAAAAAAAGGATTCCATCTTTAACACGGATAGATATACATAGAATAGTGCATGCAGTTCAAAACAAGGATGTATTAGAGATTCATCCATAGGGCAGAAAGTGGCCCCTAGAGTTCTATCATCTAAATGGATCCATTATCTAATGCCGTATATCTCATATCAATTTACTCTCTGTTAGTGGCACACACATGGGCATCGTACCCTAAGGAGCGCTTATGAAATTAGTTTGCCCTTGGACCCCATATCATATTTCTTTTGCCAAACATTTCTACAGGTCAGATGCCTTTCTTTTCTTTAAGTGATACTAGCACCTTACTATTATGAAACACCCTCATTACTATACCTTCCCACAGGCTTCTGGCACACGACCTTGATAGCCATCTACTCCATTTGCTCCAAAGAGAAATCACTCAGCCCTAATTATATGAGTTCCCATGAAAATTACATGGTAGGTCTCTATTCCCATCTATATATTTCTTTATACCTCAACATATATCCAGTTAACAGTTACACTTATTTCATTTTCCACCAGGACATAACCTGTCGTCAGTACTACACTTGTATAACCCTGAACTGAAACTTAACTCTGCGTATTAGGTGGGCCACTCTTCTTTGCCTTGTGTTTTCACTTAGAAATGAATGTGATCCATTTAGATGATAGAACTCTAGGGGCCACTGTCAGTTTTTTAATCTGTTGATAATATTTTGGGCAGCACCAACCACGGCCTCCCAGACACTGATCAGAGAGGTGACTGTTCTCCTTCACCGTAAATACCCCATAAAAGAAGGGTCACAAGTTCTCAGTAGGGTCATTGTACCTATCATATAAAAAAAACGCTATTATCCTGCAGATATGGGGTTAATCTGCATGTTAATAGCGTTCTGAACACCTGTCGACACCTGCACTTAGAGTTACCCCCTACCAGCACTGTCCGACTTTCAGTTATAGGGACGGTGTCGGCGCGGGTTCAGTCATTGTTCTGTGTATAGAGAGCGGTGGCTGTATCTGCACCACCGGTCCTGTCTGACAGCAGGATCAGCATTTGGGCCGCTATCAGTCAGTGCCGCCGGCGTCCCCCTGACTGGAAGCCGGACACTGCCGAAGAGAATAAAGTTAATTTCCTCCCGATAGTGGGAGTCTAAGTGCGGGCGCTGGACAGGTTAAGAATGTTATTAACCTGTAGATTAGCCCCATATGTGCAGGTAAATTGCGTTTTTTCCTGTGACAGACTCCCTTTAACCCCTTCATGACCCAGCCTATTTTGACCTTAAAGACCTTGCCGTTTTTTGCAATTCTGACCAGTGTCCCTTTATGAGGTAATAACTCAGGAACGCTTCAACGGATCCTAGCGGTTCTTGTTTTTTTCGTGACATATTGGGCTTCATGTTAGTGGTAAATTTAGGTCAATAAATTCTGCGTTTATTTGTGATAAAAACGGAAATTTGGCGAAAATTTTGAAAATTTCGCAATTTTCACATTTTGAATTTTTATTCTGTTAAACCAGAGAGATATGTGACACAAAATAGTTAATAAATAACATTTCCCACATGTTTACATTACATCAGCACAATTTTGGAAACAAAATTTTTTTTTGTTAGGAAGTTATAAGGGTTAAAATTTGACCAGCGATTTCTCATTTTTACAACGAAATTTACAAAACCATTTTTTTTAGAGACCACCTCACATTTGAAGTCAGTTTGAGGGGTCTATATGGCTGAAAATACCCAAAAGTGACACCATTCTAAAAACTGCACCCCTCAAGGTGCACAAAACCACATTCAAGAAGTTTATTAACCCTTCAGGTGCTTCACAGCAGCAGAAGCAACATGGAAGGAAAAAATGAACATTTAACTTTTTAGTCACAAAAATTATCTTTTAGCAACAATTTTTTTATTTTCCCAATGGTAAAAGGAGAAACTGAACCACGAAAGTTGTTGTCCAATTTGTCCTGAGTACGCTGATACCTCATATGTGGGGGTAAACCACTGTTTGGGCGCACGGCAGGGCTTGGAAGGGAAGGAGCGCCATTTGACTTTTTGAACCAAAAATTGGCTCCACTCTTTAGCGGACACCATGTCACGTTTGGAGAGCCCCCGTGTGCCTAAAAATTGGAGCTCCCCCACAAGTGACCCCATTTTGGAAACTAGACGCCCCAAGGAACTTATCTAGATGCATAGTGAGCACTTTGAACCCCCAGGTGCTTCACAAATTGATCCGTAAAAATGAAAAAGTACTTTTTTTTCACAAAAAAATTCTTTTTGCCTCAATTTTTTCATTTTCACATGGGCAACAGGATAAAATGGATCCTAAAATGTGTTGGGCAATTTCTCCTGAGTACACCAATACCTCACATGTGGGGGTAAACCACTGTTTGGGCACATGGTAAGGCTCGGAAGGGAAGGAGCGCCATTTGACTTTTTGAATGAAAAATTATTTCCATCGTTAGCGGACACCATGTCGCGTTTGGATAGCTCCTGCGTGCCTAAACATTGGCGCTCCCCCACAAGTGACCCCATTTTGGAAACTAGACCCCCCCAAGGAACTTATTTAGATGCCTAGTGAGCACTTTAAACCCTCAGGTGCTTCACAAATTGATCTGTAAAAATGAAAAAGTACTTTTTTTTCACAAAAAAATTCTTTTCGCCTCAATTTTTTCATTTTCACATGGGCAGTAGGATAAAATGGATCATAAAATTTGTTGGGCAATTTCTCCCGAGTATGTCGATACCTCATATGTGGGGGTAAACCACTGTTTGGGCACTCGGCAGGGCTCGGAAGGGAAGGCGCGCCATTTGACTTTTTGAATGGAAAATTAGCTCCAATTGTTAGCGGACACCATGTCGCGTTTGGAGAGCCCCTGTGTGCCTAAACATTGGAGCAACCCCACAAGTGACCCCATTTTGGAAACTAGACCCCCCAAGGAACTTATCTAGATACATATTGAGCACTTTAAACCCCCAGGTGCTTCACAGAAGTTTATAACGCAGAGCCATGAAAATAAAAAATAATTTTTCTTTCCTCAAAAATGATTTTTTAGCCTGGAATTTCCTATTTTGCCAAGGATAATAGGAGAAATTGGACCCCAAATATTGTTGTACAGTTTGTCCTGAGTATGCTGATACCCCATATGTGGGGGTAAACCACTGTTTGGGCGCACGGCAGGGCTCGGAAGGGATGGCACGCCATTTGGCTTTTTAAATGGAAAATTAGCTCCAATCATTAGCAGACACCATGTCACGTTTGGAGAGCCTCTGTGTGCCTAAACATTGGAGATCCCCCAGAAATGACACCATTTTGGAAACTAGACCCCCAAAGGAACTAATCTAGATGTGTGGTGAGGACTTTGAACCCCCAAGTGCTTCACAGAAGTTTATAACGCAGAGCCATGAAAATAAAAATAAAAAATTATTTTCTCAAAAATGATCTTTTAGCCTGCAATTTTTTATTTTCCCAAGGGTAACAGGAGAAATTTGACCACAAAAGTTGTTGTCCAGTTTCTCCTGAGTACGCTGATATCCCATATGTGGGGGTAAATCACTGTTTGGGCACATGCCGGGGCTCGGAAGTGAAGTAGTGACGTTTTGAAATGCAGACTTTGATGGAATGCTCTGTGGGCGTCACGTTGCGTTTGCAGAGCCCTTGATGTGGCTTAACAGTAGAAACCCCCCACAAGTGACCCCATTTTGGAAACTAGACCCCGAAAGGAACTTATCTAGATGTGTGGTGAGCACTTTGAACCCCCAAGCGCTTCATAGAAGTTTATAATGCAGAGCCGTGAAAATAATAAATACGTTTTCTTTCCTCAAAAATAATTATTTAGCCCAGAATTTTTTAATTTTCCCAAGGGTAACAGGTGAAATTTGACCCCAATATTTGTTGTCCAGTTTCTCCTGAGTACGGTGATACCCCATATGTGGGGGTAAACTACTGTTTGGGCACATGCCGGGGCTTGGAATTGAAGTAGTGACGTTTTGAAATGCAGACTTTGATGGAATGCTCTGCGGGCGTCACGTTGCGTTTGCAGAGCCCCTGATGTGCCTAAACAGTAGAAACCCCCCACAAGTGACCCCATTTTGGAAACTAGACCCCGAAAGGAACTTATCTAGATGTGTGGTGAGCACTTTGAACCCCCAAGTGCTTCATAGAAGTTTATAATGCAGAGCCGTGAAAATAATAAATACGTTTTCTTTCCTCAAAAATAATTATTTAGCCCAGAATTTTTTATTTTCCCAAGGGTTACAGGAGAAATTGGATCCCAAAAGTTGTTGTCCAGTTTCTCCTGAGTACGCTGATACCCCATGAGTGGGGGTAAACCACTGTTTGGGCACACGTCGGGGCTCAGAAGTGAAGTAATGACTTTTGAAATGCAGACTTTGATGGAATGGTCTGCGGGTGTCACGTTGCGTTTGCAGAGCCCCTGATGTGCCTAAACAGTAGAAACCCCCACAAGTGACCCCATTTTAGAAACTAGACCCCCCAAGGAACTTATCTAGATATGTGGTGAGCACTTTGAACCCCCAAGTGCTTCACAGACGTTTACAACGCAGAGCCGTGAAAATAAAAAATCATTTTTCTTTCCTCAAAAATTATGTTTTAGCAAGCATTTTTTTAGATTCACAAGGGTAACAGGAGAAATTGGACCCCAGTAATTGTTGCGCAGTTTGTCCTGAGTATGCTGGTACCCCATATGTGGGGGTAAACCACTGTTTGGGCACACGTCAGGGCTCGGAAGTGAGGGAGCACCATTTGACTTTTTGAATACGAGATTGGCTGGAATCAATGGTGGCGCCATGTTGCGTTTGGAGACCCCTGATGTGCCTAAACAGTGGTAACCCCTCAATTCTAACTCCAACACTAACCCCCCCACACCCCTAACCCTAATCCCAACTGTAGCCACAACCCTAATTCCAACCCTAACCACAACCCTAATTCCAACCCTAACCCTAAGGCTATGTGCCCACGTTGCGGATTCGTGTGAGATATTTCCGCACCATTTTTGAAAAATCCGCGGGTAAAAGGCACTGCGTTTTACCTGCGGATTTTCCGCGGATTTCCAGTGTTTTTTGTGCGGATTTCACCTGCGGATTCCTATTGAGGAACAGGTGTAAAACGCTGCGGAATCCGCACAAAGAATTGACATGCTGCGGAAAATACAACGCAGCGTTTCCGCGCGGTATTTTCCGCACCATGGGCACAGCGGATTTGGTTTTTCATATGTTTACATGGTACTGTAAACCTGATGGAACACTGCTGCGAATCCGCAGCGGCCAATCCACTGCGGATCCGCAGCCAAATCCGCACCGTGTGCACATAGCCTAATTCTAAAGGTATGTGCACACGCTGCGGAAAACGTTGCGGATCCGCAGCAGTTTCCCATGAGTTTACAGTTCAATGTAAACCTACGGGAAACAAAAATCGCTGTACACATGCTGCGGAAAAACTGCACGGAAACGCAGCGGTTTACATTCCGCAGCATGTCACTTCTTTGTGCGGATTCCACAGCGGTTTTACAACTGCTCCAATAGAAAATCGCAGTTGTAAAACCGCAGTGAAATGCGCAGAAAAAACGCGGTAAATCCGCCATAAATCCGCAGCGGTTTAGCACTGCGGATTTATCAAATCCGCAGCGGAAAAATCCGCAGAGGACCAGAATACATGTGCACATACCGAAACCCTAACCCTAGCCCTAACCCTACCCCTAACCCTAACCCTAGCCCTAACCCTAGCCCTAACCCTAACCCTAGCCCTAACCCTACCCCTAACCCTAACCCTACCCCTAACCCTACCCCTAACCCTACTCCTAACCCTAACCCTATTCTAACATTAGTGGAAAAAAAAAATTTCTTTATTTTTTTAGTGTCCCTACCTATGGGGGTGACAAAGGGGGGGTCATTTATTATTTTTTTTATTTTGATCACTGAGATAGATTATATCTCAGTGATCAAAATGCACTTTGGAACGAATCTGCCGGCCGGCAGATTCGGCGGGCGCACTGCGCATGCGCCCGCCATTTTGGAAGATGGCGCCGCCCAGGGAGAAGACGGACGGGACCCCGGCTGGATCGGTAAGTATGATGGGGTGGGGGGGGACCACGGGGGGGGGGGGATCGGAGCACGGGGGGGGAATCGGAGCGCGGGAGGGGTGGAACGGAGCACGGGGGGCGTGGAACGGAGCACAGGGGGCTGGAATGGAGCACGGGGGGGTGGAACGGAGCACCGGGGGGGGTGGATCGGAGTGCAGGGGGGGGTGATTGGAGCACGGGGGGGTGATTGGAGCACGGGGGGAGCGGACAAGAGCACACGGGGGAGCGGAGCCCTGTACTGAGGGAAGCCGGAGCAGTGTACCGGCCAGATCGGGGGGCTGGGGGGGCGATCGGTGGGGTGGGGTGGGGGCACATTAGTATTTCCAGCCTTGGCCGATGATATTGCAGCATCGGCCATGGCTGGATTGTAATATTTCACCCGTTATAATAGGTGAAATATTACAAATCGCTCTGATTGGCAGTTTCACTTTCAACAGCCAATCAGAGCGATCGTAGCCACGAGGGGGTGAAGCCACCCCCCCTGGGCTAAACTACCACTCCCCCTGCCCTGCAGATCGGGTGAAATGGGAGTTAACCCTTTCACCCGGCCTGCAGGGACGCGATCTTTCCATGACGCCACATAGGCGTCATGGGTCGGATTGGCACCGACTTTCATGACGCCTACGTGGCGTCATGGGTCGGGAAGGGGTTAAGGCCTCTCCTGGCAGCCAAGCAGTGGAGACTTCGATGCTGCAATGGAGTATTGTCCTGCATAAAAATCTTTTTTTTTCTTTTGACAGACATTCTCCTGTACCGCTGCTTGAAGAAAATGTATCTAACAACTGGCAGTAGGCTTGAGAGCTGATTTTGAGTCCATCTTCAACCTGAAAAGGTCCAACTTGCTCATCTCCTATATAATTGCCTAAGGGTCACTTCCGTCTGTCTTTCTGTCTGTCTGTCACGGATATTTATTGGTTGCGGCCTCTGTCTGTCATGGAAATCCAAGTCGCTGATTGGTCGTGGCAAAACGCCCACGACCATTGCCACGACCAATCAGCGACAGGCACAGTCCGGCGGCAAAATGGCCGCTCTTTCCTCCCCAGTCAGTGCACGCTCCATACTCCCCTCCAGTCAGCCCTCACACAGGGTTAATGCCAGGGTTACGAGAGCGCGGTGTAACGCACTCCAGTAACGCAGCTATTAACCCTGTGTGACCAACTTTTTACTATTGATGCTGCGTATGCCTGCGCTCATACCAACCCTGGGACCGGAAGCTGCCTCGTGCACCGTACACAGGCGCCAGGACTTCAAGGGGCCTTCGGAAGGTGAGTATATGTTTATTTTTTATTTTAAGTTTTTTTTAGCCACGCATATAGTGCCCACATTGCTATATACTACGTGAGCTGTGTTACATACTGCGTGGGCTCTGTTATATACTATATCTCTGTGCTATATACGATGTAGCTGGGCAATATATAACGTGACTGTGCAATATACAACGTGACTGTCCAATATACTACATGGCTGTGCAATATACTACGTGCTCTGTGCTATATACTACGTAGCTGTGCAATATACTATGTGGCTGTGTCGGTTCTGTTATATACTACGTCGACTGTGCAATATACTAAGTGGCTCTGTTATATACTACGTGGCAGTGCAATATACTACGATATACGACGTGGCTATGTTATATACTACGTGGCTCTGCTATATACTACGTGGCTGACCAATATACTACGTGCCTGTGCAATACACTACATAGCTGTGCAATACACTAAGTGGCTATGTGATATATACTACGTGGCTGTGTTATATACTACGTAGCTCTGCTATATACTACGTCGGTTGTGTTATATACTACGTCACTGTGCAATATAGAACGTACCCTGTGCTATATACTACCTACCTATTCTAGAATACCCGATACGTTAGAATCGGGCCACCATCTAGTCTTTAATAATACCATATAATATGCACAGCGTCAGACTGAAGTACACTGGGCCCACCAGCAGATTTGATTTTGAGGGATCACCTTTCTCCCCCACTAAAGAGCCCCATAGCAGCTGCAAGGTTTGCACTATGAACTCTCCTGAAGGAGAAGCCAGGGCCCATTGGAGGATTCTCCGGTTCTCTGGTGGGCCAGTCCAACCTAGAATATGCCTGAACAATACTCAGGTCACAGTTCTTAGCCGCTTCACAGCTGTCGAACCCTGAAGCAGTTAAAAGAAGTTAAAAAAGAACACGTGCTCAGCAAGTCATTTTAACATTATAGTTCATATGTTCAATATTTTAAAAAAAAGGAATGCTTTTTCAGGCAGATTGCAGGTGTAATCCACCTGAAAAAGAAGTTGTAACGGGGTCTACCAAGCTGGGGTACCTCTTTCAGTACCACCCTGGGTTTCAGGAGGTCCACTCTGCTTTGGCTGGAGTCTGAATGAAGGACTCTGGCTGGAATTGCTTGGTTACATGGGCGCATATAAAAGATCAATGCTTCTCCACGTATTTCCAGTCTGACAACATTTTACTCACAGGACACAGAATATATCACACAGATACAGAGGGCAGGCCAATAGAAAAGCGGCAGGCCAGACATACATTATAATAGCCGCAGGTGGCCGGAGCCTGCCGATGTTTACTGTAGGAATTACAAAGGTGGGGGGCGGACAAAAGGGGAATATCGTGTCCCCTCTGACCAGGGGCGCAGCCTGTGGGCTGATGCATTAGGGACATGCATCTCACATGGAACCTATTATACATACATATAACTGCACAACATATTCTGGGTGCTAAGTGGTTCAGTAACACGTAACAGAAGTCTTGTACACATACTCTTTCTCTTCATTTAATCCCAAACAGACTTGATGAGGATATCAGGGCTCTGTGGGATCATGTCATTCATCACTGTCAGGACCCCTTGTTCTTCTCTACATTGAGTATAGTTCTTAAAGGGAACCTGTCAGCGGGATTGTGCTGACTAACCTACAGACAGTGTCAGTGCTGTTATACTGATTACAATACCTTGGTTGATGAAATTCATCTTGTAGTTGTTTTTTAATCTTTATTTTCAGTTTTGAGTTAATGATATGCTCGTGCTTATTGTTTTATTTTCAGTGGGACAAAAATGCGTTGATTTTAACTTTTGTGGGGTTTTTAATCATATTTTAAACTTTTTTTTCACACTTTTTACTGACTTCAATAATCTTCTTAGGAAACATGAAGCTTCAATGTCCGATCTCTTTTGCCACACATAGCAGGGCTTCAGCCCTGCTGTGTATAGCAGAAATAAAGATCTCCTATGAACATCGGCTACGAGCCGGCATTCACAGGAGATTCACAATGACAAGCACAGGGGTCATCAGCAGACCCCCGGCTGTCATGACAGCCCATCGGCGCATTGCGATCATATGACAGGGGTGCCGATGGGCTGGCGTGTGTTAAATCCTGCTGTCAGTGATTAGTGACAGGATTTAAAAGGTTAACAGCTGCGGGCAGAGATCACTTCACCTGTGACTGTAAGGCTACGTTCCCACTGTCAGTAATTGGCAGCACTTTACATGCAACACATGTCCGCTGCGCCCAAAGTGCTGCCGGCTATTGAACGCAGGTGATTCCGCATGTGATCACCGAAGCGCGAGGATTCACCGCAAGATAAATTTACATGCTGTGGTCTGGAAAGAAGGGAAGCCACGGGTGTCTGTGCACGCATAGTGGACATGGGATTTCTTGAAATCTCATCCACTGTGCTGTAACATCTGGCCGCTGTGGGTTGAAAGCTGCGGATGTCCAACCTGCAGCGTTTACTGACCATGGGAACTTACCCTTAAAGGCACATGATGGCTGATTAAATCAGTCATTAAGTGCGGGGAAAGATGTAGGTTTGGCGTGCGAGGCTACATCAAAGGCAGGGACACTTGATGTAAATATATATTAAACGTAGTGCAGGGGTTAAAGATACTGTTGAACCTTGTGGTTTTTGGCGCCTTTTTATCTCTACAAGATTCTATTGGGAATCATCACCACCATGATAGTGCATTTGATTTGAGGCCTAAACAGGTAAGCATCTTTGCCAGTTTTTCTGTGGTGTTTTTTTCCAGTATAGTGGAGGTTTTTTCCTCCTTTTTTCCTCCTGTTCTGGTTTTTGCTGTTAGAGTAGGTCTGGCAAGTGTGAGGACCCGTGACGTGGGTTACCAGCTTACTATGGCCATAATATTAACTAATACCGTACATATTTTGATATGTTCTTGTGCAGTTGGGCCCTGATGGCTTTGTAAGGCTATGTGCACACGTAGATTCGTGTCCCTGCGGGTTCTCCCGTAGCGGATTTGATAAATCTGCAGGGCAGAACCGCTGCGGTTATCCCTGCAGATTTATCACGTTTTGTCTTGCGGTTTCCGCTGCGGGTTTTACTCCTGCACTGGTTTTACTATTGATGCTGCGATTCTGCACAAAGAAGTGACATGCTGCGGGTTGTAAACCGCTGTGTTTCTGCGCGTTTTTTCCCGCAGCATGTGCACAGCGGTTTGCGGTTTCCCATTGTTTTACATGTTTACTGTAAACGCAATGGAAACTGCTGCGGACCCGCAGCATCAAAATCGCTGCGGTTCCGCAGTAAAAACCGCAACGTGTGCACATAGCCTAAGTTGTGGCCTCTGTTCACACGGGACACATTACAGTTAGCACTGGTCAGCCCACCGCAGGGCGCTACTAATAGGCTATGATCCAGATGCTTTGCCCTCTCTGTGTGAACACTGCTCCAGATTATTTGTTTGCACTGGTGTGCCAAACAGCCAATCCCGGATTGTAGGCTGCTGTCTCATTTGGTATTACCACACCTGTCTAGTCGCCATCTTTACTTGGGCCCTCTGCACCATGATAGTGCATTTGATTTGAGGCCTAGACAGGTAAGCATCTTTGCCTGTTTTTCTGTGTTTTTTTCCAGAATAGTGGAGTTTTTTTCCTCTTTTTTCCCTCCTGTTGTGGAAGATTCTATTGGGAGCCTGTATGTAATAAAAACCATGCAGCTGTATTTTTAAACACAAAATCTCAAAATGTTTTCACTATAAAAAATGTACTAAAGAACGTTGCTCCAAATCTGCATCCAATGCAGCAAAAAAAAGGCATCAAATATGTTTAGTGTAGATTGCAATTGTGTATTTTGGTGGAGATATTTTCAGAGAACTGCAGAGAAAAGAAAATAATCAGCATTTTCACACGTTTTTTAATATAGTTTGACCCAAGCAACATATAGCAGCATGGAAGTTAATACTGCACAAATAAGGACAAGCAGCTTTGCATTGTCGCTGCCCTGTCTGTCATCCAGACTCCAGCCCCTTTTGCTCTTGCTGCCTTCACTATGTGTTAGGCTAGTCTCACACGTCCAGATAATTCCGGTACCGTAAAAATCGGTACCGGAATTATCCGTGTCCGTGTGCTCACGTGGCACATCAGTGTGGCACACGTGCGACATCAGTGTGGCACACGTGCGGCATCCGTGTGCCGCCCGTGTGCCGACTGGGTACCACACGCACCGTGCAGGAGACAGCGCTACAGTTAAGCGCTGTCCCCTGCATCTGGTGCTGAAGCCCCATTAATTTCTTCTCTCCAGCAGCGTTCGCTGGAAAGAAGGAATGAATAATCTTTTTTTTTATTTATTTTTGTTTTTAAAATAAAGTTGCCAGTAATCTGCCCCCTCCCACCCCCTGTGCGCCCGCCCGCTGGCATTAAAATACTTACCCAGCTCCCTCGGCGCTTGCATCCTTTCAGCGTCGCAGCTTCTCCTGTATGAGCGGTCACGTGGTGCCGCTTATTACAGTAATGAATATGCGGCTCCACCCCTATGGGAGGTGGAGCCGCATATTCATCACTGTAATGTGCGGCACCACGTGACCGCTCATACAGGACAAGCAGCGACGCTGAGAGGATGCAAGCACCGAGGGAGCTGGGAAAGTATTTTAATGCCAGCGGGCGGGCGCACAGGGGGTGGGAGGGGGCAGATTACCGGCAACTTTATTTTAAAAACAAAAATAAATAAAAAAAAAAGATTATTCATTCCTTCTTTCCAGCGAACGCTGCTGGAGAGAAGAAATGAATGGGGCTTCAGCACCACATGTGGGGGGACAGCGCTTACAGTAGCGCTGTCACCTGCACAGCATACGGACTGCACACGGACAACATCCGTGTGCGATACGTGTTTTACACGGACCCATTGACTTTAATGGGTCCGTGTAATACGTGCGCTCCCACGAACACTGACATGTCTCCGTGTTTTCCAAACGGACACATGGTCCGTGAAAACACGCTGACATGTGCAGAGACACATTGATTTTAATGCCGCATATTCATCACTGTAATGGGCGGCACCACGTGACCGCTCATACAGGAGAAGCTGCGGCGAGGAGAAGAAGCAGCGAGGGAGCCGGGTAAGTATTTTATTAACAGCGGGGGGGCGCACAGGGGGTGGGAGGGGGTTGGGGACAGGGATCTTTTTTTAAACACCAAAAAAAAAAGATTTTTCATATCTTCTCTCCAGCGAACGCTGCTGGAGAGAAGAAATGAATGGCGGCTTCAGCATCAGATGCAGGGGACAGCGCTTAACTGCAGCGCTGTCTCCTGCACGGTGCGTGTGGTACCCAGTCAGCACACGGGCGGCACACAGATGCCGCACGTGTGCCACACTGATGGGCCACGTGAGCACACGGACACACGGACACGGATAATTCCGGTACCGATTTTTCCAGTACCGGAATTATCTGGACGTGTGAGACTGGCCTTAAAGGGATATTCTGTTTTCACTCACTTCCACATTGGGGGACGAGTCCCAAACGCTCCACTGTCGTATAAGAACCAGTATTATAGGAGAATTTTGTTACTTTGGAGCCTCATATACTGTATTTTGCCAGGAGGCTTCAGTTTACCCTTCTAATTTTAGCTTCAAAATATACTTGATTTGTATCAATCTATAACACCAAACTATCCACGGGCTTGTAAATTTGACAATCACACAATTACCTATTCATGGGGACATAATGAGGATTCTTTACTGTAAACAGAACAGATTGTTGTTCTCCTGGAAAGCATCAAGCAATAACACAGATTGGATCTTGTAGATTGTGAGCCTTCGCGGGCACGGTCCTCACTCCTCCTGTACCAGTTATGACTTGTATTGTTTAAGATTATTGTACTTGTTTTTATTATGTAACCCCTCCTCACATGTAAAGCGCCATGGAATAAATGGCGCTATAACAATAAATAATAATAATAATTTGTTCTATAATATTCTGTTGTTCTTTGTGCAATTTGGAGAAAGAAATAATCTACTATATAATTGTCTAACGGTCACTTCCGTCTTTCTGTCCGTCCTTCTGTCTGTCACGGTTATTCATTCGCTGATTGGTCTCGGCAGCTGCCTGTCATGGCTTCCGCGACCAATCAGCGACGGGCACAGTCCGGAACAAAATGGCCGCTCCTTACTCCCCGCAGTCAGTGCCTGTCACCCGCATACTCCCCTCCGGTCACCGCTAACACAGGGTTAATGCCGGCGGTAACGGACTGCATTATGCCGCGGGTAACGCACTCCGTTATCGCCGCTATTAACCCTGTGTGTCCCCAACATTTTACTATTGATGCTGCGTATGTGGCATCAATAGTAAAACGATCTAATGTTAAAAATAATAATAATTAAAAAAAAAACCTTATTCTCACCTTCCGCCGTCGTGTCCTCTCCTCGGCACTGCAAGCGTCAGGTTCCGCTTCCAAAGATGCTATGGGAGAAGGACCTTCCATGACGTCATGGTCATGTGACCGCGACGTCATCACAGGTCCTGCGCTCATACCAATCCTGGGATCGGACACCGCACACAAGCGCCGGAACTACAACGGGCTCTTCAGATGGTGAGTATGTTTCTTTTTTATTTTTTAACCTGTTACATACGTGACTGGGCAAAATACTACCTGGCTGGGCAATATTCTACGTGTCTGTGCTGTATACTACGTGGCTGGGCAATATACTACGTGGCTCTGTGCTGTATACTACGTCGCTGTGCAAAATACTATGTCGCTGTGCAATATACTACGTGGCTGGGCAATATACTACGTGACTGGGCAATATACTACATGGCTCTGTGCTGTATACTACGTCGCTGTGCAATATACTACGTCGCTGTGCAATATACTACGTGACTGGGCAATATACTATGTGGCTGGGCAATATACTACGTCGCTGTGCAATATACTACGTGGCTGGGCAATATACTACGTGGCTCTGTGCTGTATATTACGTGGCTGTGCAATATACTACGTGACTGGGCAATATACTACGTGGCTGGGCAATATACTACGTGGCTCTGTGCTGTATATTACGTGGCTGTGCAATATACTACGTGACTGGGCAATATACTACGTGGCTGGGCAATATACTACGTCACTGTGCAATATACTACGTGGCTGGGCAATATACTACGTGGCTGGGCAATATTCTACATGGCTGGCCAATATACTACGTGACTGGGCAATATACTACGTGGCTGGGCAATATACTACGTGACTGGGCAATATACTACGTGTCTGGGCAATATACTACGTGGCTGGGCAATATACTATGTGGCTGGGCAATACACTACGTGACTGGGCAATATACTACGTGGCTGGCCAATATACTACGTGGCTGGCCAATATACTACGTGGCTGGTCAATATACTACGTGGCTGGGCAATATACTACGTGGCTGGGCAATATACTATGTGGCTGGGCAATATACGACGTGGACATGCATATTCTAGTATACCCGATGCGTTAGAATCGGGCCACCATCTAGTTTAATATATAAAAGGGCAGTCCGTCGGCAGTTTTCTGCACATCATAAACCCATGTCTAGCTTGTCTACCTTTAAAGGGAGTAAGTTACCCCCGAAACACAATTTAAACTGAGAACATATTCATATGGGAGAATTATCCCCTATAATAATCATACCTTTATTATATAAATCTGTCCCTTCATTGTTAAAAAAAAAACCTCCAAATTAGGGTGCACAGTGCACTCCTGTCTTCAACATGACTTTATGATGTGCTTAGCTTAAATTGTGTTTTGGGGGTGACAGACTCCCTTTAAGGTGTAAAGGACCTTCAGCATCAAGGGACAACAATGATACCCTCTGAGTTCAAAGGTTTACTAATACAGATGAGCAGGCCATGCAAAGTTTTAATTCACCAGTACACGCTTTTTTTTCTCATGAAATTCAATTTGCGAAGAAGTTTTTTTCCCCAAATATAATGTCCCTTATTATTTATAATGTTCTAGGGTTTCTCCTGCCCACAGACCATAATAAATATAATATGCACCACCCGGAAGTCCTGGTACAGTGTGGGAGACAAAGTTTCCATCGCGAAGAAGGACTGGACAGGTGTGGCGTGTATAGTAATTTTTAAATTTTTTTATCCTTTGGCCCATTGTAGTTCAGAAAAATGGCATGGAATAGCTGCCATTTTGCTGATTTTGCATGGAATCGAATAACTACAAATTTGCAATTTGACAAATGCGGATTTTTGCTAAATTCTGGTAAAATTCAATTCCATTCGAATTTATTCACTCATCTCCCTTTACAAAGTAAAAACGAGGGCAGCACGGTGGTTCAGTGGTTAACACTGTTACTCTGTAGCTTGTGGAGTGCCCGCCAGGGCCGAAGGGTACTCGGAACCGGGCCGGTTCTTAAAGGGATGTGTCACAGTGGCAGTGACCCGGTCCGTGGCCCTGGGCTTTAAGTAAAAAGGAAAGGTCTTTAAAGGGGTTGTTGAATAAAGTTTGTTTGTGATGCCACCTGTGGTATTCGGTCAGGGATAACCGATGCTGCTCAAAGGGGTCCACTGAGGCGATGGTACCGTAGCTGGGATGATATGGCTTCCCAGAGGTGAAGCTGGGTCCCCAGGGCTCCCGGTGTAGTAGGGACAGATGATAGATGGTGTAGAAAGAATCAGAGGACACAAAGTTGTAGTCTCTTTACCTTTTTACTGGTGTAAGGCAGCCACAGTCCAGGGTATGGATACAGGTGCTATTGTGGTCCGGCTGGCTTGGAAGCGATTTAGGAATCCCCCTAACCAGGTGGGGTTGGAAGCATTCCTCTCCGCGCTGTGTTGTAGTTCCTTGCTGCCTTAGGCCTCACACAAGGTCCTCACTTTCTCTCTGTCACTACATGCATGGCAGGCAACTCGAACGTTTTAACAGGGGTCTCTCAGATGACTCTGGGATCTATGCACTGCTGTGCCTTTGGGTGTTAATGGTGGACAGGCGACTTGCAATCTGCTATACACCGGTTTCTGCTGTGGGGCATACAGTCACACACAGCCTCGGTCTTCTGGCCACCGATTCCTGCGCTTCAGTGTTGAGGAAGCTCAGCCGCAGCTTCTATCCAGCTCTTCACTCTCCTTTGCTTCTCTTCCCCTATCAGTCTCCTACAGACTGCTCTGTTTCTCTTTCCTCTTTCCAGGAGCTGCAGATCTACTTGTCTGCATGGCTCCAGCTTTTCTCTCTCAGACTCGTCTCTGTCTGCTTCCTCTCTCCTCTGTCTCTCTGACAGACTGACTAACTCCTCCTGCAACCCAGAATATATATCTAGGGAAGGTCCCCTGAAACCAGGTTCAGAGCTCCCCCTTCTGACCTGGGGTCAGAACAGAGTTGCATGTGCTGAATACCTGTTAAAGGGATCCTTCCTTGCTTCCAAGTATGGTATCACCCTCCCCGAAAGGAAGGCAATACCACTGTAACAACCAGTTACCTGGTGTGTTACACTTGCGCAGCGTGTATTATGGAGCCGCGCTTGCGCAGTGTCAATTGGGGATCCACGTATTTGCCGTTACCAGCGGCTCCCCACGCATGTGCACTGAAGTTGTGTGTAGTACCCAGCTTCACTGTCTGTGTGTGGCCTAAGCCCTCATCACTGTGCCAGCATGGGGTGCCGCACATCATGGCGCATGCGTCGTTCCCCAATTGACACTGCACAAGCGCTGGATTTTTCAAAGCGGATTTGAGTGACGTCGGCGCAACTCGAGAATATCGTTCAAATTTTGTGGGCGGCGACAACCGTGATTGAATGAAAAGAAGCACGCCTCTATGATTAAATTAGTAGGTACGATCTAAGTATATTAAGTGCTTTTTGCGCATGATTAGACCACCGTTTTTAATGAAAAAACATGTTAGTGATGCACACTGCATCACTAACAACGCACTTGGGTCAGCGTACATGCTAAAAAGGATATGACAGGTTCCCTTTAAGCACCATGATTCTTCCCCTTGTGACAGAGTCATTGGTAAAGTGATGGAGGGGAGATACATGTCACTGTGCATGATGGCATCAGTGATGTAAAACCAGAATTGTTTCCTCCAGCGTACTACGTGTTGGGTCGGTTTATTGAAAGTTATATTATGGGCTGGTTTTAGTGGACCTCCATAGAGCGGAAGGGAGGGGGTCCACCGTATCTCCACATGCAGAGTCCTGACAGGACCTGTGTGATGTCAGGATCATGTGATCAGTCACATGATGGAGAGTCACATGGTCTGGCTTTAAATAGCTGAACTCCAGGGTTACAGTTTTGTTTTGTGTTGCTGTTTTGCCCAAAGGGCCATGTTTATTTTTGTGCTTAAAACCTTGGTTTATGCTATACTAATAAACCAAGTGCATCCTTAAAGGTGCAGTGTTCCATTGACTACTTCCATCTGCAGCCGAGTGAACCAATCTATCACACCCTATTGTCAAAAATCAATAACTTGTGAAGCACTACCACATCATACTTGCCAACCTTAAGGCTATATTCACACTTTGCGGATTTCGCTGCGGATCCGCAGCGGATTTGACCGCTGCGGATCTGCAGCAGTTTCCCATGAGTTTACAGTCCAATGTAAACCTATGGGAAACAAAAAACGCAGTGCACATGCTGCGGAAAAAAACGCGCGGAAACGCTGCGGATTACATTCCGCAGCATGTCACTTCTTTTCTGCGGATTTTCACCTGGTCCAATAGAAAACTGCAGATGAAAATCCGCAGAAGAAACCGCAGTAAAAAACGCGATAAAGCCGCAGTAAAAACCGCGACGGGTTTTCACTGCGGATTTTGGAATTCTGCTGCGGAAAAATCCACAGTGGAATCTGCAAAGTGTGAACATAGCCTTAGGAATATTCTACATGGAGGAAATTCATAGTGGCATACCTCCCAACTTTTAAAGAAGGCAAAGAGGGACCAAGTTTGCAGCGCGCGCACACCGTCGCGGCAAATTGTATCATATCTGGACCCAGGGCTGGACTGGGACTAAAATTCAGCCCTGGCATTTGAAGTCACACAGGCCCACTTGTCACATGGTGACTGTATAATATCTTTGTACACTTGTAGGTTACAAGAAGTGAGGGGAGTGTAACACGACTATATAACATATAATTACAGCTGTATCCAGCATTACAGCTCAGCCCCCATAGAATGTAATGCAGCCAGTCCCCATAGAATGTAATGCAGCACAGCCCCATAGAATGTAATGCAGCACAGCCCCCATAGAATGTAATGCAGCACAGCCTCATAGAATGTAATGTAGCACAGACCCCATAGAATGTAATGCAACCAGCCCCCATAGAATGTAATGCAGCCAGTCCCCATAGAATGTAATACAGCCAGCCCCCATAGAATGTAATGCAGCCAGCCCCCATAGAATGTAATGCAGCCAGCCCCCATAGAATGTAATGCAGCCAGCCTCATAGAATGTAATGCAGCCAGTCCCCATAGAATGTAATGCAGCCAGTCCCCATAGAATGTAATGCAGCACAGCCCCATAGAATGTAATGCAGCCCAGCCCCATAGATTGTAATGCAGCCAGTCCCCATAGAATGTAATGCAGCCAGTCCCCATAGAATGTAATGCAGCACAGGCCCCATAGAATGTAATGCAGCACCGCCCCATAGAATGTAATGTAGTCAGTCCCCATAGAATGTAATGCAGCCAGTCCCCATAGAATGTAATGCAGCCAGCCCCCATAGAATGTAATGCAGCACAGCCTCATAGAATGTAATGTAGCACAGACCCCATAGAATGTAATGCAGCCAGCCCCTATAGAATGTAATGCAGCACAGCCCCATAGAATGTAATGCAGCCAGTCCCCATAGAATGTAATACAGCCAGCCCACATAGAATGTAATGCAGCCAGCCCCCATAGAATGTAATGCAGCCAGCCTCATAGAATGTAATGCAGCCAGTCCCCATAGAATGTAATGCAGCCAGTCGCCATAGAATGTAATGCAGCCAGTCCCCATAGAATGTAATGCAGCCCAGCCCCATAGAATGTAATGCAGCCCAGCCCCATAGAATGTAATGCAGCCCAGACCCATAGAATGTAATGCAGCCAGCCCCCATAGAATGTAATGCAGCCAGTCCCCATAGAATGTAATGCAGCCAGTCCCCATAGAATGTAATGCAGCACAGCCCCATAGAATGTAATGCAGCCAGCCCCCATAGAATGTAATGCAGCACAGGCCCCATAGAATGTAATGCAGCCAGCCCCCATAGAATGTAATGCAGCCAGCCCCCATAGAATGTAATGCAGCCAGTCCCCATAGAATGTAATGCAGCCAGTCCCCATAGAATGTAATGCAGCCAGTCCCCATAGAATGTAATGCAGCACAGCCCCATAGAATGTAATGCAGCCCAGCCACATAGAATGTAATGCAGCCAGCCCCCATAGAATATAATGAAGCCAGCCCCCATAGAATGTAATGCAGCCAGTCCCCATAGAATGTAATGCAGCCCAGCCCCATAGAATGTAATGCAGCCCAGCCCCATAGAATGTAATGCAGCCCAGCCCCATAGAATGTAATGCAGCCAGCCCCCATAGAATGTAATGCAGCCAGTCCCCATAGAATGTAATGCAGCCAGTCCCCATAGAATGTAATGCAGCACAGCCCCATAGAATGTAATGCAGCCAGCCCCCATAGAATGTAATGCAGCACAGGCCCCATAGAATGTAATGCAGCCAGCCCCCATAGAATGTAATGCAGCCAGCCCCCATAGAATGTAATGCAGCCAGTCCCCATAGAATGTAATGCAGCCAGTCCCCATAGAATGTAATGCAGCACAGCCCATAGAATGTAATGCAGCCAGCCCCCATAGAATGTAATGCAGCCAGCCCCCATAGAATGTAATGCAGCCAGTCCCCATAGAATGTAATGCAGCCAGTCCCCATAGAATGTATTGCAGCCAGTCCCCATAGAATGTAATGCAGCCAGCCCCCATAGAATGTGATGCAGCCAGTCCCTATAGAATGTATTGCAGCCAGTCCCCATAGAATGTAATGCAGCACAGCCCCATAGAATGTAATGCAGCCCAGCCCCATAGAATGTAATGCAGCCAGCCCCCATAGAATGTAATGCAGCCAGTCCCCATAGAATGTAATGCAGCACAGCCCCCATAGAATGTAATGCAGCACAGCCCCCATAGAATGTAATGTAGCCAGTCCCCATAGAATGTAATGCAGCCAGTCCCCATAGAATGTAATGCAGCCAGCCCCCCATAGAATGTAATGCAGCCAGCCCCCATAGAATGTAATGCAGCCAGTCCCCATAGAATGTAATGCAGCACAGCCCCCATAGAATGTAATGCAGCACAGCCCCATAGAATGTAATTTAGCCAATCCCCATAGAATGTAATGCAGCCAGCCCTCATAGAATGTAATGCAGCCAGCCCCATAGAATGTAATGCAGCCAGCCCGCATAGAATGTAATGCAGCACAGCCCCATAGAATGTAATGTAGCCAGTCCCCATAGAATGTAATGCAGCCAGTCCCCATAGAATGTAATGCAGCACAGCCACCATACAGTATAATGCAGCGCTGCCCAGCCCCATAGAATGTAATGCAGCCATGCCATGTAATAATAAAAAAAAAAACACTGACTCTACTCACCTTTCCTCTTGCCCCGCGCTGCTACTGGCTCCGGTCTCAGCAGCTGCAGTCTGCCCGCCCGGTCACACAGCAGATGATATGACGTCATCGCGCACCTGCAGTGTAAGCGGCAGACAGAGCGGGGAATGATGGGAGAGGGAGCGACAGCAGACGCTCTCTCCCCATCATTGCATTCAACTGTACCGGCGTCTATGACGCCGGTACAGTTGAATGCGGGGCTGGTAGTGTGCCGACAGCGGGGGGAGTGTGCCGACAGCGGCACACTCGAGCGGCCCACTGCTGCTATCCGCCCTTCTGGCATTTGCCAGAACTGCCCGATGGCCAGTCCGGCCCTGTCTGGACTCGTGGAAGCGTGCATAACGCGAAACGGCCGTCGTCCTTTTACTTGCACTGTCCCTGCTCTTATTACCTTGTCCATTAATTTATATTGGAAATAAAGGACTAAGGTTTCTTCGTCACATAACGGAAGTGTTTCTGCTTTCTTCTTCCTTTTGGATTTATCTACATGTTTAATTTCTGGCAAGCACCCTCCACCAAGTGACTCCACTCCCACAATGTGCCAATGATTCAGAGTGTACCCCTCCATACCAGTAAGTAACTCATTACATTTATCTCAGTGCCATTCATTTTTTCTTCTTTCTGGACAAAGAGGAACAAAGTTTGCAGCGCCCGCACTGCGCCGCGGCAAATTGTAGGCCACACCTCTGACCATACCCATTTCACAATTAGTCACACCCATATCCATGCCCCAGCCACACCCATTTAGCACTGCTGATCACACTGTTTCATAAGCAATAATTATAAACAAAAAAAATGGCCACACAGTGCTCCATACTATATAGTAGCCACACAGTGCTCCATACTGTATAATGGCCACACATGATGCTCCATACTGGATAATGGCCGTATATGATGCTCAATACTGTATAATGGTCACACAGTGCTCCATACTGTATAATGGCCACACATGATGCTCAATACTATATAATGACCACACATGATGCTCAATACTGTATAATGGCCACACAGTGCTCCATACTGTATAATGGCCACACAGTGCTCCATACTGTATAATGGCCACACAGTGCTCCATACTGTATAATAGCCGTATATGATGCTCAATACTGTACTAGATGGTGGCCCAATTCTAATGCATCAGGTATTCTAGAATATGCATGTCCATGTAGTGTATTGACCAGCCACAAAGTATATTGCCCAGCCACGTAGTATATTGCCCAGTCACGTAGTATATTGCCCAGCTACGTAGTATATTGCCCAGCCACGTAGTATATTGCCCATTCACGTAGTATATTGACCAGCCACGTAGTATATTGCACAGCGACGGAGTATACAGCACAGAGCCATGTAGTATACAGACTTAAAATAAAAAATAAACATATACTCACCCTCCGTTGAAGTCCTGGCCCTGTGTGCGGTGCACGCGGCAGCTTCCGGTCCCAGGGTTGGTATGGGCGCAGGACCTGTGATGACATCGCGGTCACATGACCGTGACGTCATCGCATGTCCTTGTCGCATACCATCCTTGCCACCGGAACCTGCCGCTTGCATGGAGCGATTACCGGAGCGTTGCGAGGAGCGGGAAAGGCGCCGGAATGTGAGTATATGATGATTTTTTATTTTTTTTAATTATTTTTAACATTAGATCTTTTTACTATTGAGGCTGCATAGGCAGCATCAATAGTAAAAAAGTTGGTCACACAGGGTTAATAGCAGCGTTAATGGAGTGCGTTACACCGCGGCATAACGCGGTCCATTAGCGCTGCCATTAACCCTGTGTGAGCGCTGACTGGAGAGGAGTACAGAGCGGGCATTGACTGCGGGGAGGAAGTAGTGGCCATGTTGCCACCGGACTGCGGCCGTCACTGATTGGTCGTGGGCGTTTTGCCACGACCAATCAGCGACTCGGATTCCATGACAGACAGAGGCCGCGACCAATGAATATCCGGGACAGATAGACGGAAGTGACCCTTAGACAATTATATAGTACATAATGGTCACACAGTGCTCCATACTGTATAATGGCCACACATGATGCTCAATACTGAATAATGGTCACACAGTGCTCCATACTGTATAATGGCCACACATGATGCTCAATTCTGTATAATGGCCCCACAGTGCTCCATACTGTATAATGGCCCCACATGATGCACCATACTGTATAATGGCCACACATGATGCTCAATACTGTATAATGGCCACACAGTGCTCCATACTGCATATTGGCCACACATGATGCTCAATACTGTATAATGGCCATACAGTGCTCCAGACTGTATAATGGCCACACAGTGCTCCATACTGTATAATGGCCCCACATGATGCTCCATACTGTATAATGGCCACACATGATGCTCACTACTGTATAATGACCACACAGTGCTCCATACTGTATAATGGCCCCACATGATGCTCAATACTGTATAATGGCCACACAGTGCTCCATACTGCATATTGGCCACACATGATGCTCAATACTGTATAATGGCCATACAGTGCTCCAGACTGTATAATGGCCCCACAGTGCTCCATACTGTATAATGGCTCCACATGATGCTCCATACTGTATAATGGCCACACATGATGCTCACTACTGTATAATGACCACACAGTGCTCCATACTGTATAATGGCCCCACATGATGCTCAATACTGTATAATGGCCACACAGTGCTCCATACTGTATAATGGCCACACATGATGCTCACTACTGTATAATGACCACACAGTGCTCCATACCATATAATGGTCCCACATAGTGCTCCATACTTTATAACGGCCACACATAGTGCTCCATACTGTATAATGGCCACACAGTGCTCCATACTGTATAATGGCCACACATAGTGCTCCATACTGTATAATGGCCACACAATGCTCCATACTGTACAATGGCCACACATGATTCTCAATACTGTATAATGGCCATACAGTGCTCCATATTGTATAATGGCCACACAGTGCTCCATACTGTATAATGGCCACACATGATGCTCACTACTGTATAATGGTCACACAGTGCTCCATACTGTATAATGGCCCCACATGATGCTCAATACTGTATAATGGCCACACAGTGCTCCATACTGTATAATGGCCTCACATAGTGATCTATACTGTATAATGGCCACACATAATGCTCCATACTGTATAATGGCCACACATGATGCTCCATACTGTATAATGGCCACACATAGTGCTCCTTACTGTATAATGGCCACACATAGTGCTCCATACTGTATAATGGCCACACATTGCTCCATACTGTATAATGGCCCCACATGATGCTGCATACAGTATAATGGCCACACATAGTTACGCCACCATCATTGCCTTCCCCATCACCACACACACACCTCTCACTGTGCTCACTTGCAGCAGGCGGCAGCTTCCTCTCCTGCAGTGCTGAATGATGTCATCCAGTCACGCCACGCCGCTGACTGCTCAAGTCGCTGCAGCTCCGGTACGCTACTGAAAAAGACCTCTCCGTGTCTCCTGTGCCAGTCAGTGCTGCAAAATTAATGAACATCCTGCGTTTCTTACCACGATGCGTTTTTTTTCATGGAAAAAAAACGCACCATGTGCACAAAAATTGCAGAATGCATTAAAAATGATGGGATGCTTATGTATGAGTTTTTTAAGCGTTTTTTTCCACGGAAAGTGGCCAAAAAAAAACGCAAACAAAAACACAAAAAATCCTGAACGTGTGCACATAGCCTAACTCTTCACTCGTTACCTGTATAATAGACACCTGTCCACACACTCAATCAATCACACTCCAACCTCTCCACCATGGCCAAGACCAAAGAGCTGTCTATGGACACAAGGGACAAAACTGTAGACTTGCATAAGGCTGGAATGGGCTACATGACAATAGGCAAGCAGCTTGGTGAGAGGGCAACACTTATTTTTACCACTTGTAAGGTGGCTGCTGGACAGATCGTGGATGTGTGAGCAGGCAGCAGGATGCAGTAACGGATAGGAGACAGAGCAAGGGTTAAAATTAACTTTACTATAACAGGGGTATACTCCAGCAGGGAGGAGATAAGGTATAGACAGTTGGTATTAACATTTTGGTTACACCCTCAGATGTGCACGGTGGTGCCGACACGATTAGCACACGATAGAAACGATGCAGGATTGTACGTCTTGGTGTTCGGTTCCTGGTGATGACGGAGAGTCCCCAATGTCTGTCCCGGAGTCCTGAGTAGCAGGGAAAAGAGCAGTCCTGTGCACTGCTGGGACCGGGCAAAGGCCGGCAGTAGTAAGCGGGTGAGTAAGAGTAAAGTTTCTGGATAAGTCACCCGGTTTCTTTTAGGCGGCACACACGCGTGGCCTGAGACATGTAGTGAATTGAGCAGAAGGGGCCAATGCGCGGAAAACGGTCACAGTCTTTGTAGGGAGCGGCTGGGACAATGTACCGCAGCCCTGCGCTGTCACGGTGCTCAGAGGACAGAGCACCTAAATTCCTCTACTGCACGCTGTGTCTTCCTGCCTGCCGTTTCACACGCTATTCGCTTTTTATCCTCACTCCACCCCCTGCTGTCAAGTGCAAAAGTTGGTCCGGGTCTCTAAGCTTTCCCCCAGACAACAAAGGTGACAGTTCTGGCCCCGGCGTGAAAAATGTACCCCCTATATGGGCTCTCCTCTTACAGATGGGATGATTGTGTGCCCGAGGTGCCAAGCCTCGGTGATGTAGGACCAGGAGAAGCAGGCTCCAGTACGCTTAGTGCTGTGAGGGGTTTGAATGGGTCCAGATTATGGGTGCGGGTTTTATGAGCAGCTGAAAGAGATGGGTGGGATCGGCTGCTCACTTGCCTCCACTTCAGGTCTTGGATTGTCTGATTTAAGGCAGCTTGCGCTGTCTCACTTGGTCTGTGTGTTTTGCAAGGTGAGGAGGCCTTGCATGTGTTGTTCAGACCCTGCTGCAGTCTGAGAGGAAAAGACTCCTGTTTAAATAGGTGAGCCCGTGTGTTATATGGACTAGTTATTTTTTGCTTTGTTCCGTTATACATTTTGTTTACCTGTAAGAGGATGTTTTATTTTTGTAAACTCTGAGGATTTATGAACTTTTAATAAACCGCTTGTTTGTTTTAAAACCAGGAACTAAGCCCCATGTGTGAACCAGCGTCTACCACAGAGTCGATCCCTCACAATATATATAATTGAAAACAAACAAACAGTGGAAGCACAATAATGAAAAATAAGCCTGTTGTTTAGCTCAGTCAAAGAACACGATTGATACAATGCCCATTGCACGCCATAATAAGTGGACAAAATTACTCAAACTGTACTGTACCCCGATGCGCGTTTCGCTTATAGCTTCATCAGGGGGTATTTTATAAAGACACACACCAATGGGCTCCGGGTAACATTTTTGGTGCATGTCAGCTGCCTGACACCACATCCCTCACAGTCGCCGGTGTCCTTTAAGTTATGCAGTCTGAGTCCCATACCAGCTGCAGAGGTGGGGCTGGTGAAGAAGTGACGTCACAGCTGGCATGCGCACAACCCGAATACTGTGTGCACCATGTTTAAAAAAGGGTAAAACAAAGGGAAAAAGGCACAAGTCCAGCCAAGATATGTAGCGTACCCATAGAACAGAAATTGCATCATGTCTGCACTGTAGATTACAGGATTGCTTATTGTAGATTGTGGACGTGACAGTGCCTTGTGCATCTTAGACTAGTGCAAGATGAGATTTTTCCAATATGGATCATTGGTCTATGTAGAAAATCCCAGATGTGCACTAGCAGTGGTCAGTGTGCTGCGCAGTCTGTTGTCCATATCAACAGCACGTAGACATAAATGACGGTCGGCTGAACGTAACCTTAAAGGTTGTTAATCTAAAAAAAATGAATTGTGAACATTTTTTAGCTTCACCTTATGGCTTAATGTTCTACAGCTGTGTTACAGAAAACTGGTAAAACTGGTTTTTCCAGGTGGCTAAACAAGTTTACATAAGAAATCCATACAAATTTCAGACACAGCCGACTCCAGAGTTAAGTTGGATCTTCGGTAACAAAGTCCAAGTGGGTCCGTTTTTCGTGGTGGGTCACAAGCAGCATTAAATTTGCAAAAACTGCAAACATTATACATTTTCAATTAAATTCCCACAATTAATATCTGGTGCTGCAGACGTTCTGCGCCATGGTTACTTGCATTTTTGAGTGTGGTTTTTGTACATGTGTTTTTATTACTTTTTTTCCACCCACTTTTGTTTTTCATTTTCGTATGTCACATTTTTTATCAAACTGCTTTGTTGTAGAAAATTACTGTTTTCTGGGTCACTTATCTTTGTTAAAAATATATTGATAGAGTCATGTGTGCATTATACTGTACTTCTACTGCGGATTTCCTATATGGATTTTCTGTATCTCATGAAAGTCTATGGGGAATATTTGCAATTATATATTGCCTGCCAGATGTGGTGAAGTTTTCAAAAATTCTCTACAGGTCAAGCTTCAAATTGCTGCAGTTGTAATATGCTGTGGTTTTTGCACATGAAAATAGGCAGCAGAAAAAAATGCAACAAATGATCATCGTGGGAATTTGCATATGAGACATCATTTTTTAAATCAGGCTTTTTTCACGTATACATGAATATATGTTATATGGATGCCTCTGATTGCATTACAAAATCTTATGTTTTACTCAAATTAAATGCAAAAAGGAGTACACCCTACATCAAAAAAATACTACATCTAGCATTTTGTATGATTGCCATGATCTTTAATGACAGCTTCAGATCTTCTAGGCATGGAATTAACAAGATATTGTAAAATCTATCTTTTTCCATTCTTCAAGAATGACTTCTTTTAAAGATGGATGCTGGATGGAGAGTGATGACAACTTGTCTCTTCAGAATCCACCATTTGATTGGGTTCAGATAATGAGACACTTGGCCACGGAATCACGCTCACCCTGTTCTTCTTCATCACTCCAATATAGATGGATGTGCTTTACCCGGTTGCAGCCACGATACAGTTGACGGAGCGGTGCAGCACCTCCACCAGAAACAGCTGATCGTCGGGGGGTGCCGGGTGTTGCACTCGCACCAATGACATATTGATGACCTATCCTAACAATAGGCCATCAATGTAAAAGTTCCTTTAAGAGAATGGAGCTTGAATGGACATTTTCTACCAGATATTTCTAACAGGTGGTCAATCATAATTGTCACTTCAGTTTTAAAATGTTTTGTACAATATTTACTGTGGCTCTTGAGGATTCCTCAGATATATTAGTATATAGATGGTATTCATGGGAATGGTCACAACACATGCTGTTTATTAAGCACTAGATGGTGGCCCGATTCTAACGTATTGGGTATTCTTGAATATGTAGGTAGTATATAGCACAGGCTATGTACTATATAGCACAGTGACGTAGTATATAACACAACCGACGTAGTATATAACAGAGCTACGTAGTAGGTAACACAGCGTACGTAGTATATAGCAATGTGGGCACTATATGCGTGGTTAAAAAAAACTTAAAATAAAAAATAAACATATACTCCCCTTTCGAAGACCCCTTGAAGTCCTGGCGCCTGTGTGCGGTGCACATGGCAGCTTCCGATCCCAGGGTTGGTATGAGCGCTGTTATGAACAGGTGATTCAGAACCACAATGGACCTAGTGGTTAAGAGCACACAAAGTGACCTGATAGTTACTAACATAGGACGAGCTCTGAGACGTGGGAACTCTGCTGACCGCAATCCCTAATCCTATCATACCACACTAGAGGTAGCCGTGGATTGCGCCTAACGCTCCCTATGCAACTCGGCACAGCCTGAGAAACTAACTAGCCCTGAAGATAGAAAAATAAGCCTACCTTGCCTCAGAGAAATTCCCCAAAGGAAAAGGCAGCCCCCCACATATAATGACTGTGAGTAAGATGAAAATACAAACACAGAGATGAAATAGATTTAGCAAAGTGAGGCCCGACTTACTGAATAGACCGAGGATAGGAAAGATAGCTTTGCGGTCAGCACAAAAACCTACAAACAACCACGCAGAGGGGCAAAAAGACCCTCCGCACCGACTAACGGTACGGAGGTGCTCCCTCTGCGTCTCAGAGCTTCCAGCAAGCAAGAAAAACCAATATAGGAAGCTGGACAGAAAATATAGCAAACAAAAGTAACACAAGCAGAACTTAGCTTATGCAGGGCAGACAGGCCAAAAGAATGATCCAGGAGAGAGCCAGACCAATACTGGAACATTGACTGGAGGCCAGGAACAAAGAACTAGGTGGAGTTAAATAGAGCAGCACCTAACGACTTAACCTCGTCACCTGAAGAAGGAAACTCAGAAGCCGCAGCCCCACTCACATCCACCAGCGGAAGCTCATAGACAGAACCAGCCGAAGTACCACTCATGACCACAGGAGGGAGCTTGACCACAGAATTCACAACAGAGCGCAGGACCTGTGATGACGTCGTGGTCACATGACTGTGACGTCATGGCAGGTCCTTCTCGCATAGCATCCTTGGCACCAGAACCTGCTGCTTGCACTGCCGAGGACAGCAGGCGTCGTCGGAGGGTGAGAATAACCTTTCCTTTTTTTTTTTTTTTTTATTATTATTATTATTATTATTATTATTTGTAACATTAGATCGTTTTACTATTGATGCTGCATATGCAGCATCAATAGTAAAAAGTTGGTCACACAGAGTTAATGGCAGCATTAACAGAGTGCATTACACCGCGGCCCCTTAACTCTGGCATTAACCCTGGGTGAGCACTCAGCGCTGACTGCAGGGCAGTAAAGCAGCGGCCATTTCGCTGGCAGACTATGGCCATCGCTGATTGGTCATGGCAATGGTCGTGGGCGTTTTGCCACGACCATTCAGCGACTTGGATTTCCATGACAGACAGAGGCCGTGACCAATGAATATCCGTGACAGACAGAAAGACAGACAAACAGACAGACGGAAGTGACCCTTAGACAATTATGTAGTAGATTCTCCCTGTTATGCTGGAAAACGTGTACTTAAAGTGTAAGCATTGTTTTAATTTCTTATTTCATAAATCAAAAGTATACCTGAAAAGAAGAATTTTTTTCATATACAGTATTTTATCAGAGAAATCTGTTTTTCTCCTTCCCCCATGACAGCACCACGGATTTACAGCCAGAAGGCACTAGGAGAGTGCTACTGATAAGAGCTATGGCAGTCTCCCCCTTAGTCATGAGTGAGCAGGGGCACCATGACTGGTATACAATATACAAAAAAAGGTTGCACTCTATCATGCTAAAGCATGTCAATGTGAAGTATCTGAAATTTGAATAGCGATACGGCATGATTTGGCCAAATTATGTGCAAAGCTGTATTGCTATTCATATTTCATATATTTCACATTGACATGTTTTAGCACGATAGAGACCAAACACAGGACCTGTGCACTTTGCACGGAGGAGTTACCCCCCACATTGGAAAAACAACTCTGCAGCTCTTGTATAAAGCAAACAATCTGTGAAGAAACCCTAAAGTTTGCCCCAGAGCTTAGGTCCATAAAAAAGTCACAGGTAGATGATACCTTTAGGTCCCTTCAGGATAAGGGGATAAATGAGCAAAAGTCCAAGGACAGGTCTCCTGAGTCCGGGCCTACGACTCTGCAGCTCTTGTATAAACAACCAAATAAACAACTATATGTGTGGTCGTGTATCTGTATAAATACATAACACCTATAGATATGAAACAACAACCAATGATTTAAGATTAAAATATAAATTTTATTATAAACACAATAATAACAGTTTAAAATTCAGGAAAGGACCAGTTGGTCCTTTCCTGAATTTTAAACTGTTATTATTGTGTTTATAATAAAATTTATATTTTAATCTTAAATCATTGGTTGTTGTTTCATATCTATAGGTGTTATATAGCTTTTGTATAAAGAAAACAATCTGTGAAGAAACCCCAAAGTTTGCCTCAGAGCTTAGGTCCATAATAAAGTCACAGGTAGATGATACCTTTAGGTCCCTTCAGGATAAGGGGATAAAACAGCGAAAGTCCAAGGACAGGTCCCCTTAGTCCGGGCCTAGCAGTTGAGAGGATGAAGAGGGGGACTCAGATTCATGTTCACCTTCATCCAGGGGCAGGGGTGGTCATAGCTGTTTCCCCTTAGAGGAAATGATAGCCTCGTTAAAAGTCAGGGCCGCCATGGGGCTGGTAGATCCTCGTCCAAAAAGATCAGTTCAGGACATAATATTTGGCGGACTAGAACAAAAAAAGAGATCTTTCCCTCTTAATGAGAAAATCCAATCCCTAATTAAGAAAGAGTGGAAAAAAACATAGAGAAAGGGCCTCTTATCCCCAACGAGGAAGTATCCGTTTGATGATCCTGCATGTTCATTCTGGGAGAAGGCACCAAAATTAGATATAGCAATAGCTAAGGCTTCTTAAAAGTGTTCTCTTCCCTTTGAGGACATGGGGGTATTGAAGGATCCCATGGACAAAAAAGCACATACCTTCCTGAAGGGTTTATAGGAGGCCGCTGGGGGGGGGGGACTAAAACCTGCAGTAGCTGCCACTTGTACAGCCAGATCACTAATGGTCTGGCTAGACCAGCTGGAATCACTGCTGAAAGAAAAAACATATGGGGACGCTATACTAGACTCCATCCCAGTAATGATGGGGCAGCAGCTTTCTTGTCCGACACATCGGCGGACTCGGTCAGGCTGGCAGCCAGAGAAAGTTCAGAAGATCATCGCTCTGATATCTTGAATAAGGAACCTCCCCTGTACGAATTTGCAGAAAGCAAGGTCTCTCCTAGGTTCCATGACTGTCTGTATCCCGGCCGTGCAATGGGCTTAGACACACACCAGGGATTTTGTTATGGCTGGCAATCAGGCAACACAGCGTGCAGTAATCAGCGCACATACAGAGATCTGGCAATAACCAAAAACAATAGGACGAGCTCTGAGACGTGGAATCTCTGTAGACTGCAGTACCTGATCTATCCTCACACAACTATAAGCAGCAGTGGATTGCGCCTAACAACTACCTATGCAACTCGGCACTGCCTGAGGAGCTGACTAGCCTGAAGATAGAAATACAAGCCTGACTTACCTCAGAGAAATACCCCAAAGGAATAGGCAGCCCCCCACATATAATGACTGTTAGCAAGATGAAAAGACAAACGTAGGAATGAAATAGATTCAGCAAAGTGAGGCCCGATATTCTAGACAGAGCGAGGATAGCAAAGAGAACTATGCAGTCTACAAAAAACCCTAAAACGAAAACCACGCAAAGGGGCAAAAAGACCCACCGTGCCGAACTAACAGCACGGCGGTGCACCCCTCTGCTTCTCAGAGCTTCCAGCAAAAGACAATAGCAAGCTGGACAGAAAAAAACAGAAAACAAACTAGAAGCACTTATCTAGCAGAGCAGCAGGCCCAAGGAAAGATGCAGTAGCTCAGATCCAACACTGGAACATTGACAAGGAGCAAGGAAGACAGACTCAGGTGGAGCTAAATAGCAAGGCAGCCAACGAGCTCACCAAAACACCTGAGGGAGGAAGCCCAGAGACTGCAATACCACTTGTGACCACAGAAGTGAACTCAGCCACAGAATTCACAACAGGATTTGCAGTGAGAAATCTTATCTGCCGAAAACTCTCTAAAAGGGATTTAGATGGTCAGCTAACCTTGTCATCAAAAAAGGTACTTTCTTTAGAATGGTGGACGAGGATAGACAACTTAACCTGGGGCATTCCGTGGGTAATTTCAGTCTCTCGGGTTCTGACCATAGATGCAAGCCCCAGGGTTGGGGGCTCACTTGAACGACCAGAGAGCTCAAGGGTCTGGAGAGAGGACCTAAGATCAGTATCCTCAAACATGAAGGAACTGTTGGCAGTAAAGTTCGCCCTTTTAGAATTCTTGAACACTCTTTGGGGACACCACGTAACAGTTTTCTCAGACAACCGGGTAATGGTAGCATACTTAAATCACCAGAGAGGAACCCAGTCCCGCCCTCTGATGGAAGTAAAGTCCATTGTTCAGTTAGCCGAGGGACTACTTGCACTCCACATAAGAGGAACAGAAAATCGCAGAGTCCTGAGTCAGACCCAGCTGAGACAGGGCGAGTGGGAACTGAATCAGTCAATGTTCCATCAGATTGTAGAAAGGTGGGGATGTCCTTCCATAGATCTATTCGCCAACAGTCAGAACTGGACTGAGCAGTCATTATAAAAATTCTTAATTCTGAGGTAAAATCTGCATTCAGTGAAGATAGACTTTCCCATTACGTCTTATAATGCGCAAAATGCGGTATCTATGTAAAATGGGCAATGTGAATACCAAAAATAATGAGCATACGCTATGTTAGGGACAGTGCTATATAAAACAAGGCATGATACTATGTAATAATGGGACAGCAGTGTACATAACAAAAAAGGATGCTACATAAGAAGGGACCACCCAATACATAACAATGGATGCCCTTTTCAATAATGTCCCACACGCCGGACCCCTTCCTGGGATAATGTCCCTCAACCTGGCCTCCTTCTTGATATAATGTCCATCATACTGGTTCGCTTCCTGATATGTTTCCCATCCTGTTCCCCTCCCTGCTATAATGTGCCCTACCCTAGGCCCCATCCTGGTATGTATGCCCCCATCCTGGTATAATGTGCCCCATCCTGGTATACATGTTACCTATCATGGTACAAAGTGCCCTGTCCGGCACAACGTGTGCTCCTGGTAATAGGTGTACAAGTGCAATGTTCCAATAAATGAGAATAACCACATAAACTAGAAGTATCTACTCCTACAGATTATTTCAGAGGACAATTGATGGTGCTGAGTCATTCACTATATATTAGTACTGTTCTTTCCTATTTTCCTCTGACTAATGTGGAACACGTTAACAACACTTACTGGTGGTGAAAAATCCCACAAATGTTCAATTCAATAAACATCTGACCAGAAGCGACTTCTTTTGATAATAAATCATTGGCAGAGATTAGATGGGCAGTCAGCTGATCACTACACCAGTTTCCACTCAAATAATGTTCACTTCTTCAGATTCTAAAAGGACGGGATTTTCTCCCCAAAATCACTAAAACATGTAGTTATCAATGGAGGAATCCTCCCTGCACCTTGATTGAGGTCCGATATTAACTATTAATGCCAAACTTGACTATTAATAATTAATGTCCACTAAATATACACTTTCCTCAAATGTCATTGTCGTGTTCTCGACCACAGAGGAATGTAGAAGGGAAGTGCCCAAAAATGTATATCTTTATATTAAGATGTGTTTAATGCATGTTTTGTGTATATACACCCCCACATGGAGGAGCGAAACCCATCCTCCAGTATTGCAAAGTAGGTCTGCCATGAGCTGGTAAGACAGGTTATTGAGCGGATGTACCTTTGCCAGTGGACAATAGACTTGTGACCTCATTCCCCACACCTGGGGCTGGACACACCTCTTTTAGCTGGTCACATAAAAGGGACAGCACATGTGCTTTGAGGCTCTCTTGCATCGCCTGGAATGATGATGGACTCACATGGCTTAAGTATACTCATTAGGGATAGCAAGCCATAGTTTGGGAGGGCTGATATTGTATGTGTGATTTTGGGTAATTTGGGCAGTTAATTGTGGGTTTTTAAACTGTGTGATATTGTTGGGATATCACTGTATACTGTAGTGATATTACTGCGTTAGTGTTGTATGTTGTAGTATCAGCATAATTGTGTGTGTGTATATATATATATATATATATATATATACAGTACAGACCAAAAGTTTGGACACACCTTCTCATTTAAAGATTTTTCCGTATTTTCATGACTATGAAAATTGTACATTCACACTAAAAGCATCAAAACTATGAATTAACACATGTGGAATTATATACATAACAAAAAAGTGTGAAACAACTAAAAATATGTCTTATTTTCTAGGTTCTTCAAAGTAGCCACCTTTTGCTTTGATGACTGCTTTGCACACTCTTGGCATTCTCTTGATGATCTTCAAGAGATGGTCACCGGAAATGGTTTTCACTTCACAGGTGTGCCCTGTCAGGTTTAGTAAGTGGGATTTCTTGCCTTATAAATGGGGTTGGGACCATCAGTTGTGTTGTGCAGAAGTCTGGTGGATACACAGCTGATAGTCCTACTAAATAGACTGTTAGAATTTGTATTATGGCAAGAAAAAAGCAGCTAAGTAAAGAAAAAAGAATGGCCATCATTACTTTAAGAAATGAAGGTCAGTCAGTCCAAAAAATTGGGAAAACTTTGAAAGTGTCCCCAAGTGCAGTTGCAAAAATCATCAAGCGCTACAAAGAACCTGGCTCACATGAGGACAGCAACAGGAAAGTAAGACCAAGAGTCACCTCTGCTTCTGAGGATAAGTTTATCTGAGTCACCAGACTCAAAAATCGCAGGTTAACAGCAGCTCAGATTAGAGACCAGGTCAATGCCACACAGAGTTCTAGCAGCAGACACATCTCTACAGCAACTGTTAAGAGGAGACTTTGTGCAGCAGGCCTTCATGGTAAAATAGCTGATAGGAAACCACTGCTAAGGACAGGCAACAAGCAGAAGAGACTTGTTTGGGCAAAAGAAAACAAGGAATGGACAATAGACCAGTGGAAATCTGTGCTTTGGTCTGATGAGTCTAAATTTGAGATCTTTGGTTCCAACCACCGTGTCTTTGTGTAATACAGAAAAGGTGAACGGATGCACTCTACATGCCTGGTTCCCACCGTGAAGCATGGAGGAGGTGTGATGGTGTGGGGGTGCTTTGCTGGTGACTGTTGTGGATTTATTCAAAATTGAAGGCATACTGAACCAGCATGGCTACCACAGCATCTTGCAGCGGCATGCTATTCCATCCGGTTTGCGTTTAGTTGGACTATCATTTATTTTTCAACAGGACAATGACCCCCAAACACACCTCCAAGCTGTGTAAGGGCTATTTGACCAAGAAGGAGAGTGATGGGGTGCTACGCCAGATGACCTGATGGTTTGAGGTGAGCTGGACCGCAGAGTGAAGGCAAAAGGGCCAACAAGTGCTAAGCGTCTCTGGGACCTCCTTCAAGATTGTTGGAAGACCATTTCCGGTGACTTCCTCTTGAAGCTCATCAAGAGAATGCCAAGAGTGTGCAAAGCAGTAATCAAAGCAAAAGGTGGCTACTTTGAAGAGCCTAGAATATAAGACATATTTTCAGTTGTTTCACACTGTTTTGTTAAGTATATAATTCCACATGTGTTAATTCATAGTTTTGATGCTTTTAGTGTGAATTTACAATTTTCATAGTCATGAAAATGCAGAAAAATCTTTAAATAAGAAGTTGTGTCCAAACTTTTGGTCTGTACTGATATATATATATATATATATACACATATATAGTCACCAGCTTGGGTATAAATATATATGTACTGTATGTAATAGACTGCAGACTTGTGTGTGTGTGTGTAATAAATATCTTTTGTTGTTACACTGCTTTGTCTCAGTATATAGTATAAGGAAAAGATAACGTTGAGGCATATTTAGTGGATATTAATTATTAATAGTCAGGTTTGGCATTAATAGTTAATATCGGACCTCAATAGAGGTGCAGGGAGGTTTTCTCCATTGATAACTATATGTTTTAGTGATTTTGGGGAGGAAATCCAGTCCTCCTACCTGGCTCACCATTGTAAAAGGACGGGATTTACTTCACGCTTTCCCCCGTACCGGAAGTCTGCTGCCTCGGAGTAACGCTTGACTGTGCCCTGTCCTCCAAACAGCACATCCAAGCTCTTTCCACCTCCTTTTGCCGCCAGCTCAGAAATATCTCTAGAATCCATCCTTTCCTCAACTGTCAATCTACTAAAATGCTTGCGCATGCCCTCATCATCTCCCGCCTTGACTACTGCAACATTCTTTTCTGTGGCCTCCCTGCTAACACCCTTGCACCTCTCCAGTCCATCCTAAACTCTGCTGCCCAACTAATTAATCTCTCTCCTCGCTACTCCTCCACTTCCCCCATCTGCAAATCTCTTCACCGGCTCCCATTCTCTCAGCGTATACAGTTAAAATTACTTATACTAACCTACAAAGCCATCCATAACTTGTCTCCTCCATATATCTATGAATTAATCTCCTGATATCTTCCCTCACATAATCTCTGGTCCTCCCAAGACCTCCTTCTCTCCTCCACACTTATTTGCTCCTCACCCAACCGCCTCCACAACTTCTCCCGAATATCCCCCATCTTCTGGAATTCTTTGCCCCAACACGTCCGACTATGAACCACATTCGGATCCTTCAGACGGAACCTGAAAACCCACCTCTTCAGTAAAGCCTACAGCCTGCACTGACCCCGCTGCCTCCTCACCACTACCGAAGCTACGGCCTCACCAACACCGGAGCTCCTGCAACCCTTAACCTATTGTCTCCTTCCCCACCATCCTGTAGAATGTAAGCCTGCAAGGGCAGGGTCATCGCCCCTCTGTATCAGTTTGTAATTGTTAGTTTGCTTACTGTAATTGATATCTGTAATTTGTATGTAACCCCTTCTCATGTACAGCACCATGGAATCAATGGTGCTATATATATAAATAATAATAACAACAACAACATGGGGCCCATCATGAACTTTATGGAGCATTATATGGGGCTCCTGATTCAGTATGGACGCAGAGGCCCGGTATCCAAGGTAAGCAGCAGAGCCGGGTGAATCATGGCTTTATCGGTGGCGTCGGCCATCTTCCTGAGGCTGCGCGAGCACAGATGGAGTGCTCTGCTTCCCGGGGCATCAGGAAAATGGCCGTGGGAGGCCGCGCATGCGCAGATGGAGATCGCGGTGGCCATTTTCCTGAAGCCGAGATCTAAATCTGCAAACTCTGCTTTAGGAAAATGGCCGCCACGATCTCCAACAGCGCACGCGCGGCCTCCCGCGGCCATTTTCCTGAAGCCCCGGGAAGCAGAGCACTTCATCTGTGCAGGCACGGCCTCAGGAAGATGGCCGCCACCACCGATAAAGCCAGGATTCACCCGGCTCTGCTGCTTACCTTGAATACCGGGCTGCTGCGTCACCTCACCTTTGGAAGGGACCCTGCTCACGCCATACCGCTCACTGCGCCTCATCATCCCGCATCTCTGCCGCTGCCACAGCACTACTGCAACCCCGCCATGGACACCAGGCCGTGGCGTCGCCCACCTGAACAGGAAAGGACCCTGCTCGGGTGCACGCCATATCGCCCACCGCATCACCGCACCTCTGCCTCCTGTGACCCTGCTCTGCCACCGCCAGCCCTCAGGTAAAATACTGTAAATTCGGACAATAAGACGGACCCCATCTTATAAAAAATCTTTTTTTTTTCTGCGGTACTAAGAGCCCCCTTGACCGTTGTAAGGCACCCTCCCATGGCACCCGCCTGTGCGACAACAATCTGGAAATTTGAGACATTGTTTTTCCTTCCACATCCTCATCTGCTTTTACCTCTTCCTCTGGGATCACGCAGCCTAGTCAAAGTGTGGACCAGCATGTAGATGACGAGAATACTGATGCTGATGATGGCATGGTTAGCGCTAAACATTTTAGTAGCCATTTCAAAACTGTGCGAAAGGGTGCAGAGGTCCTTCACCTGTGCCCACTCTGCAAACGTGATTTGCATCAAGTCCGGACTGCGTTGGGCCAAGCTATGCAAAAGGACATACTGCACCAGGGCTCATTGCTGCTGCCACAGCTGCTGTAATGTGCAGAGTGGAATTCCACTGTCGGAACAAATGGTTAACCAGTAGGCCGAAAGACCTCTGCAGCGATACAAGTGAATGACCTGTGGGGTGCGATCATCGAAAGTGAGCACACAGTGACCATGCTTTCTGCAGCAGCGCATCCAGGTGACCCAAAAGCATCAGTCATGTCTACTTACGTAACAGCTAAACGGCTCTCACACACCCTAACTGTGGTGGGTAAACAATTGTATGTTTCTGCAGCTGGAAACTTGTGTGAAAAGACTTGGAATGATGATGAGGAGGAATTAGCAGCAGATGGGGTTGATGGGACAGCCGGTGGTTGAAGAGGCCTGCTAGTCTGCATTTTAGCGCAGTGAGATTCCCACACTAAGGCATGTTGATCGCACATGTACTAGTTCATGTAGTTGTCACATTATTGCAATTTTTGCCTCTGAGTTTTTTTTGCAAATTTGACAGATAATGTGGGTTGGGTCATCCTTTGCAGTCTAAAAAAAAACCCAGCCTAGGCAACCCTTGCCTTCCCTGCAAAATGTACATTCGCAAACGTTGGTGGCCACAGGTTGGGGTTTAGGATGCAGTGCTTGTCATGGTTGCATAACTTCTTGTCTGTGTGGGAAGCCGCAATGTAACCTCCATCTTCCCCTTCCTCCACCTCCTCTGCTGAGCTACTCAGCTGCGTACCTCTGGGTTCTCACCAAGTGGGATCTACAACCTCCTCTCTGTTCTCACACTCCTCACCCTGAGAGAAACCCTCCTCCTTTTCCTGCCCAGACACCCACAGTACAGTCCGTGTGCGCCTTTGGTATGAGTCTAATCATGATCATCTCCACCATTGGTGGTTAACGTCTGGTGACAAGGGTCTGGATTCTGCTCAGACGCTACTTCGTATGGCCCTGCGTCCAACATGAAAAAATTTTGGACATCGGTGCAGATGCTTTCCTCCCCTGGATTCTGTGATTCTTCGAGCAGACCTCTCTGATGCTCTTGGAATACAATGTGTGCACAGCTATGCAGCATGGCCCATCTGAGGTTCCCTACAATCAGTTGGGCATTTGGAAATTTTTGAAGCGAGGGGGGAACAAGGGTGATCGGGGTGCCACCTCTGAGGATTGTACCATGCGTGATGTTAAAGTGGAGGAAGAGGCAGAGAGGCCACTTGATGCAGCACTTGCCATCCACTGTAGCACATACTCTTTCTGAGCCTCATCTACAAGGCATACCACTGTGCCGCTGCCAAAGAAAGGGAGTCGAGTAGCCTGACCAGTAACAGATGTTGTCAGTCGTCTTCAGATACGATGAGGTGGTGTTTGTTTAGTTGAGCTTTCATTCATATTTGATCTGATTTGCCACTGAAACACAGTTTATCACAAATGATTTGGAGTAGCTAAGTGCGTCTTGTGGCTGAACCCCAATATTAGGTCTAACGATTTTTAAGTGGAAATCTGACCTTCTGATTTGCCACTGAAACACAGTTTTAGCACAAATAATTTGAAGTAGCAAATGGGGCTTCCGGAGACTGTGCAAAAACTGTATGGCAATCTACTTTGATGCTGGAAGATCGATTTCACACAGGACAGGATCCAATCTATTTAACTGACAAGTTCAATTTCAGGAGCAGCACTAGCATGAGCGATCTCTCTTTCACTGTGACACTGAGACATTGGCGCAAGCAAAACAAGATGTCCGCTTTTTATATGGCCAGGGACATGTGACTTTGGAAGTCAATCACAGAAGACGTTGTTTTATGACATTGTGGATGGTTTCTGCACCCTGATTGGCTGCCAGAATCAACACACAATATTAAGGGGAAAAAAAAAAGGAAAAAGGAAAGAGCGTGCCGCTCCTCTAACCTCTCCACACCCTTGTCCCTGATCAAACACATCCCCCCGTACCACTCGCTCATCATACAGCACCACTATCCTAGCCAAAGTAATAACAAAAACATTAGTGGAAACGTGATGATTTAGCCAACTGTGACCGAATTTTGCCGACTTTGAGTAAAAATGCTTGTGAAAGCGAACATGAATCCGAATGTGCTACGTTTGTGCCGAATTTGAGATTGACAAATGTTTTGCAAACGAGTTCGCTCATCCCTACTGCTGAGTACAGCACTCAGCTATTTCTGAGGGTTCCAGAGCCTCAATCTCAGCATCACTGGGATCGGTTGAACCCCTAGCAGTCCCCAAGTTATCCCCATATCCTTTGGACTTTTAAAATCCATCAGTAATGATAAGTCAAGGGGAACCTGTCACGTTCCAAAACACTATTAATCTGCAGATATGGGGTTAATGTGCATGTTCACAGCATTTCAAAGCTGCCCGGCCACAGTACTGAAAAGCCGAATACAGGGAGGAAATGAACATTATTCCTCTCTGCAGCCTCCAGCTTTCAGTCATAGATTTTCGTCGGGCTCAGCTTCAGTCACCACTTAGTACACAGTGTAACTGTAACTGTACCCCAGCAGCAGCTGTAACTGTACCCCAGCACTGACTGAGAGCCGGTCTCTATACTGATGGACTGCTGAGCCAGCTGTCCGTGTAGGGGCACAGTTACAGCTGATGCTCAGTATCTACGGAACGGTGACTAAAGCTGCTCCTCTTTGACTGACTGAAAACTGGAGGCTGCTAGGAGGAATAAAGTTAGTTTCCTCCCAGCAGTTGAACTTTTTCAGCGGCTGGGCAACTTTGGAATACTACTAACCTGAAGATGGTGCTGGCATAAAGTGCTGAGAAACACATTTATGTGTATGGAATCTATAAATGTTGAGCATTTGTAAACAGAAGGTGCATACAGATGAAATATTTTAGCAAAGGGGAATCCAAAGTAAAACTTTTTGCAGGAAAATCCCCAACCAGTGTCAACATCATGTAAAATCCAAGTGCATTAGTACCATTGCGGCTGTATCTGATTTCCAGAGACACAGAGGCTGAAAAGGGCCAGGTTTAAGTAAACTGTTTTTGTAAAAGTGCACCTAGTAGGTCGGAAAGGGAGAGTTAGTGGAGAGGCTGGTGCTTTTTTATGGATGGAGGAGGTTGGGTAAGAGCCTTAAACATCCCCAGAAATATTGTCACCTGTATAACATCAATATGCAGTGTCAGACTGAGGTGCCAAAGACCCACCACTAACATTTACTTTGCGGGCCACAGCTGCATACAAATATGACTTTGCCCTCATTCACAAATGTACCTCTGCACCTATAAAATAATACACTGGGTAGTTTGTAATGAATAATGAGATGCTGTTTTATCAATACATAGGGAATCTAGTGTCGTATTGTGGCAACTACTGCTCATACGGGAGGAAAAACCCACTCGTTCATATGTGCTCTCCCGGAAATTCACGTTCCCCTGTGGGCCAATACGAGCTTGCCAATGTGCTCTAAAAGTGCTAAGCAAATAATTTTCGAAGAGAAGAGAGTCTGACACGGCACATATCTATATACAGTAGAATCAGATTCTCTCTATGATGGTGGCGCGATTTCACAGTTGGCTTAGTCTTTTTCTTAGGGTACCGTCACACTATAACATTTCGATCGCTACGACGGTACGATTCGTGACGTTCCAGCGATATCGTTACGATATCGCTGTGTCTGACACGCAGCAGCGATCAGGGATCCTGCTGAGAATCGTACGTCGTAGCAGATCGTTTAGAACTTTCTTTCATCGCTGGATCTCCCGCTGTCATCGCTAGATCGGTGTGTGTGACACCGATCTAGCGATCTAGCGATGCGATCCAGCGATGCGTTCGCTTGTAACCAGGGTAAACATCGGGTAACTAAGCGCAGGACCGCACTTAGTTACCCGATGTTTACCCTGGTTACAAGCGTTAAACTAAAAAAAAAACAAACAGCACATACTTACATTCTGGTGTCCGTCAGGTCCCTTGCCGTCTGCTTCCCGCACTGTGACTGCCGGCCGTAAAGTGAAAGCAGAGCACAGCGGCTGTGCTTTCACTTTCACTTTACGGCCGGCAGTCACAGTGCGGGAAGCAGAGACTGCAAGGGACGTGACGGACACCAGATGTAAGTATGTGCTGTTTGTTTGTTTTTTAGTTTAACGCTTGTAACCAGGGTAAACATCGGGTAACTAAGCGCGGTCCTGCGCTTAGTTACCCGATGTTTACCCTGGTTACCCAGGGACCTCGGCATCGTTGGTTGCTGGAGAGCTGTCTGTGTGACAGCTCCCCAGCGACCACACTACGATTTACCTACGATCACGGCCAGGCCATATCGCTGGTCGTGATCGTAGGTAAATCATATAGTGTGACGGTACCCTTAGACTACAAATTTAAAGGGCAGGAAGCATCCAGCGCTAATTAAATGGGTGCTATATACATTTTAAAAGACTTTAATACTTACCTCCCAGATTGGTATCCCTCCTCCGTCCTTGACCCTGTGCCCCCTGCCGCTCTCCTGATATACACAATGTTTTGTGACCAGCTGCAACATTCACAATTTTGTTCAAACAGAAGAGCAGTGGTTATTCCGCTCAGACGTAAATGTGTGGCTGCTGCACAGATGGGAGGAATGCTTAGCAAATACAGAGGCCATCATCTACCTTATTTGTACACTAAAATTAAAACTGATAGAGACCTAAGGTCAAGAACTTGTAAGACATGCAGTGGCAAATAACTTAAAATATTACCTATATACAGCTCTGGCAAAAATTAAGAGACCACTGCAAAATGTTCAGTTTGTCTGATTTTTGTCTTTATAGGCAAATTGCCTCTTCTGAGAAAAAGAGGACTTAACTCTATAGCGCCACCTGTTGGAAGTAGCGATCCTACAAGTCACAATCAACTCTTTAACGAGTCGTGCAATATGACTTAGGATAAAAGCCTCTCTTTATAGGTATATTTTTGAGTAAATTGTAAATTGTCCTTTTATTCTATAAACTTCCGACATGTCTCCAAATTTCCAAGCAATAAATGTAGTTGTTTTTTTTCTGACAAGGAGAAATGGTCCAAATAAAAAAAAAAACAACAATGCTTTCAGACCTCAAATAATGCAAATAAAACAAGTTCATAATCATTTAGAAACAACAGGTCCTTAAAGATGATTTCAGGGAATTAGGCTGCAAGCTGAAAGCAAGGACCTCCAACGTGGTATTTTCCGAAATACTGCCTGTACCATGTGCCACGCCAGAGAGGCAATGGGAGATTAGGGAGGTTAATAAGTGGCTCAAGAATTGGTGTAGGAAGGAGGGGTTTGTGTTCCTGCAGAACTGGGCCAACTTCTCAGTTGGCTACAGGCTCTACGCTAGGGATGGACTGCATCTCAATGGGGAGGGTGCAGCTGTGCTGGGGAGAAAATGGCTAGAAGGTTGGAGGAGTGTTTAAACTAGGAATTGGGGGGGAGGGTATTAATTTTATAGGAGGGGAAGATAGTGCAGATAGAGACCTGGGCACAAATAAGGAAGTTGGGGTTGGCGGTGGCATGGGGGGTGGGGTTAGAACAGTTAATAATTTAAGAAAGAATAGAGGTGCAGAGAGGAACATAAAATGTATGTATACTAATGCCAGAAGCCTCGCCAACAAAATGGACGAATTAGAACTAATGTTGTTGGAGCATAATTATGACATGGTGGGGATATCTGAGAAATGGCTGGATGAGAGCCATGACTGGGCTGTTAACTTGCAGGGCTATAGCCTGTTCAGAAATGACCGTACAGATAAGCGAGGGGGTGGGGTGTGTCTATATGTAAAATCGTCCTTAAAACCCATCCTGCGTGATAATATAGGTGAATTTAATGAAAATGTAGAATCCCTGTGGGTGGAGATAAGGGGAGGGGGAAAAATAATAAATTACTGATAGGGGTTTGTTATAAATCTCCAAAAATAATTGAAGCAATGGAGAATATCCTCGTAAAGCAAATAGATGAAGCTGCGACTCAAGGAGAAGTCATTATTATGGGGGACTTCAACTACCCTGAAATAGATTGGGGAACCGAAACCTGCAGTTCCAGCAAAGGTAATCGGTTTTTGACAACTATGAGAGACAATTACCTTTCACAACTGGTTCAGGACCCAACAAGAAGGGGGGCACTGCTAGACCTAATATTAACCAACAGGTCAGACCGCATAGCAAATATAAGGGTTGGGGGTCACTTGGGTAATAGCGATCACAAAATAATAAGTTTTCATGTATCCTTTAAAAAGATGTGTAATAGAGGGGTTACAAGGACACTAAACTTCAGGAGGGCAAATTTCCAACGGATGAGAGAGGATCTTGGTGCAATTAACTGGGACGATATCCTGAGACACAAAAATACACAAAGTAAATGGGAGACATTTATTAGCACCCTGGATAGGACCTGTGCACAGTATATACTGTATGGGAATAAACATACTAGAAATAGGAGGAAACCAATATGGCTAAATAGAGCTGTAAGGGGCGCAATAAGTGACAAAAAGAAAGCATTTAGAGAATTAAAGGAAGTAGGTAGTGATGAGGCATTAAATAAATACAGAAAATTAAATAAATTCTGTAAAAAGCAAATCAAGGCAGCAAAGATTGAGACAGAGAGACTCATCGCCAGAGAGAGTAAAAATAATCCTAAAATATTCTTTAACTACATAAATAGTAAGAAACTAAATAATGATAGTGTTGGCCCCCTTAAAAATAGTCTGGGTGAAATGGTGGATGAGGATGAGGAAAAAGCCAATATGCTAAATGACTTTTTTTCATCAGTATTTACAAAAGAAAATCCCATGGCAGACAAAATGACTAGTGATAAAAATTCCCAATTAAATGTCACCTGCTTAACCCAGCAGGAAGTGCGGCGGCGTCTAAAAATCACTAAAATTGACAAATCTCCGGGCCCGGATGGGATACACCCTCGAGTACTGCAGGAATTAAGTACGGTCATTGATAGACCATTATTTTTAATCTTTAAAGACTCCATAATAACAGGGTCTGTACCTCAGGACTGGCGTATAGCAAATGTGGTGCCAATATTCAAAAAGGGGACAAAAACTGAACTCGGAAATTATAGGCCAGTAAGCTTAACCTCTACTGTGGGTAAAATCCTGGAGGGCATTCTAAGGGATGCTATGCTGGAGTATCTGAAGAGGAATAACTTCATGACCCTATATCAGCATGGGTTTACTAGGGACCGTTCCTGTCAGACTAATTTGATCAGTTTCTATGAAGAGGTAAGTTCCGGATTGGACCAAGAGAACCCAGTGGATGTAGTGTATATGGACTTTTCAAAAGCTTTTGATATGGTGCCACACAAAAGGTTGATACATAAAATGAGAATAATGGGGATAGGGGAAAATATGTGCAAGTGGGTTGAGAGCTGGCTCAGGGATAGGAAACAAAGGGTGGTTATTAATGGAGCACACTCGGACTGGGTAGCGGTTAGCAGTGGGGTACCACAGGGGTCAGTATTGGGCCCTCTTCTTTTTAACATATTTATTAATGACCTTGTAGGGGGCATTCAGAGTAGAATTTCAATATTTGCAGATGACGCTAAACTCTGCAGGGTAATCAATACAGAGGAGGACAATTTTATATTACAGGATGATTTATGTAAACTAGAAGCTTGGGCTGATAAATGGCAAATGAGCTTTAATGGGGATAAATGTAAGGTCATGCACTTGGGTAGAAGTAATAAGATGTATAATTATGTGCTTAATTCTAAAACTCTGGGCAAAACCGTCAATGAAAAAGACCTGGGTGTATGGGTGGATGATAAACTCATATTCAGTGGCCAGTGTAAGGCAGCTGCTACAAAGGCAAATAAAATAATGGGATGCATTAAAAGAGGCATAGATGCTCATGAGGAGAACATAATTTTACCTCTATACAAGTCACTAGTTCGACCACACTTAGAATACTGTGCACAGTTCTGGTCTCCGGTGTATAAGAAAGACATAGCTGAACTAGAGCGGGTGCAGGGAAGAGCGACCAAGGTTATTAGAGGACTGGGGGGTCTGCAATACCAAGATAGGTTATTACACTTGAGGCTATTTAGTTTGGAAAAACGAAGACTAAGGGGTGATCTTATTTTAATGTATAAATATATGAGGGGACAGTACAAAGACCTTTCTTATGATCTTTTTAATCATAGACCTGAAACAGGGACAAGGGGGCATCCTCTGCGTTTGGAGGTAAAAAGGTTTAAGCATAATAACAGACGCGGATTCTTTACTGTAAGAGCAGTGAGACTATGGAACTCTCTGCCGTATGATGTTGTAATGAGTGATTCATTACTTAAAATTAAGAGGGGACTGGATAACTTTCCTGAAAAGTATAATGTTACAGGGTATATACACTAGATTCCTTGATAGGGCGTTGATCCAGGGAACTAGTCTGATTGCCGTATGTGGAGTCGGGAAGGAATTTTTTTCCCCAATGTGGAGCTTACCCTTTGCCACATGTTTTTTTTTGCCTTCCTCTGGATCAACATGTTAGGGCATGTTAGGTTAGGCTATGGGTTGAACTAGATGGACTTATAGTCTTCCTTCAACCTTAATAACTATGTAACTATGTAATACTAATGTTTTAACTCGGGAAGAGTTTTCAGAAATCAATATTTTGTGGAACAACCATGATTTTTAATCACAGCTTTCATGCATCTTGGCATGATTGCCACCAGTCTTTCACACTGCTTCTGGTGCAAAAATGTAAGTACTTCTTTGTTTGGTGGCTTGTGACTATCCATCATCCTCTTGATTACATTCCAGAGGTTTTCAATGGGGTTCAGGTCTGGAGATTGCGCTGCCCATGACAGGGTTTTGATGTGGTGGTCTCTTAAATTTTGCCAGAGCTGTATAAAATAAAGGGTTTTATCTGCTACTTGGACAACCTCTTAAAAGAAACAGGGCGGCAAAACTGTTTTATACAAGGGAACTGTGAGTGCTGCTGCCCATCTGCTGCCATTGATTAGCTGCGGTGCTTAAGTGACATAGCAAGTGCTAAAGGTATATCTCTGATATTGCTGGAACATAACCAGGCTGGGAGGTAAGTATATGCTGTCTTTAATTTACATGGTGCTCTGTTTCGTTTAAGAGAGGGTTGTACGAGTGGTACACAACCTCTTTAATGCTGGCACTACATCCTGCAGTGTACACCTTTACACAGTTTAATAGATGGTGCTCAATTTTCATGCAAAGAGACATGCAAAATCAAACACAACAGTGTCCCTGTAAAGTGATGCAGAGCGGTAGTCACAACTGAGCTGATGTCTGGTTACGCTCTGGCACTTTACAGACAAGGGGTGTCCCAATCCCAGTGTGCCGTACGGTGTGGGGTGCATCACACTCACTTGAAGGCGTCAGGTTTCCGCTGCCTCCAGGTTTTCGTCCTCAGGAGCCGCCACATACTGTACAATGCATGGGACACCAGGTTCTTTGCAACAGTCAAACTTATACTAAACTGTCTATGTTTATCAGGTGGGTACAAGTGAGATATGGCACATTATTAATACAGACTTCCTTCCTTCTTAGCACAACTCCTCTTCTTTTGTGCCACACGTTCATTCTGGACTATCCCCAAGCCCGCTGACTTCACCAGCCCCGGGGATTCGTTGTCCACTCTGGCAGCGCACCCGGGACCGGCCACCTGCCCCTCATGTTACTCCATGTCCACGACCTCAGGATGTCGGAAGACCAGGCCTGCACCATGATACCTGGCCCAGGCTATAGGCTCCGGACGCTATTGGAATGTCCATCAGGGTTTTCCATTTGGCCGCCTACTGCCCTGAACGTTTGGCCCATGCTGCCCCTAGCAACCCACCACCCTATCTGAACTTGAACTCACTTCACTGGCTGACACTGAACTCCCTTCTTATCAGCACTCGTGCCCACCCACTGGGCTAATCCTAACCTTAACTATTTCCGATCTAACATGCTAACCTATTATCTTTATGATATACTCTATGTATCCTTATGTTATAATCACATTATGCTCTAATACTTTGCCATAATACGTTATATGTTAGCAAAGAATGCCAAGTGCTCATTATTTAAGCCCAAACAGTGTTAATCGGTGCAAAGTATTTTTAGACTTGTGTGATCGTGCTAATTGAAGCAGTTTTAATATATCACGTTTGTCACACCTATCACATGAAAATCCTGTTCACAAAGCCTGTTCTGCAAGGAAGCTACAGAAAAAAATCCCATAGTAACTGGATCATTAGGCTGTATTAAAATTATTTATGCAATTTAATGTTTAAAAAGAAAATAAAGTCGGTAAAATATTTAGTAATAGAATAAAGAAATAAATATAAATGTAACTGCAGCTAAAAAGGCCCATGTAAAGTACTATTACGGTATTACACAGCTATACCTGCTTTCTTCCATAAATGAGGCCACATCTGTTCATGTGTAGGGTCTGGGTTTGCTTTTAAGCTCCACCGCAGTGAAAGTGACCAAGTTGCAATTCCACAAACAATCGGAGGACATTTGTAGCACTGTTGTTATAATTAGGTTTAACACCATAGCTTTTGGTGCGTTTTTGACACCACATATTTTTGCTGCCTCAAAAACGCAGCGTCTTACAGTTCCAGCAAAGTGTACGTGATTTATAGAAATCTCCTGCCCTCTGTGCTTTTATTTTACTCAGTGAAATCTGATTTGCGGTTTGTGTTTCAAATTCACAACATGGAAATTTCTCTTGTGATTACGCAGAGTTTTGTGTGGATTTTCCCCACAGACTTGCATAAGGTGCAGAAATTCTGTAAGCAAAAAACATGTATTTTTAGTGCATTTCTGCAGCGGAAAGTATTTAAAAAATGCATGTATTTTGCACCTAAGTATATCAATAAAGTTTTGTCAAAGCCAAATACCAGGAAGTATCAAAAACAAAGCAGCTTTAATTAAATCATGGCACATCAACAAGAGACAAAAGATGCAGCATCAAAAACGCAATAAAAATCCATGTTAAAAAAAAATACAAGTCATCTAATTTAAATAAGATGATTTGTGGTAGAAGGTGCAGAAATTCTGCAGCATCAAAAACTGACCAAAAGCTCATAGTGGGATCATAGCCTAAATTTTAGAACTGTCGGTATACAGTTAGGGCCAGAAATATTTGGACAGTGACACAAGTTTTGTTATTTTAGCTGTTTACAAAAACATGTTCAGAAATAAAATTATATATGTAATATGGGCTGAAAATGCACACTCCCAGCTGCAATATGATAGTTTCCACATCCAAATCGGAGAAAGGGTTTAGGAATCATAGCTCTGTAATGCATAGCGTCCTCTTTTTCAAGGGACCAAAAGTAATTGGACAATGGACTCTAAGGGCTGCAATTAACTCTGAAGGCGTCTCCCTCGTTAACCTGTAATCAATGAAGTAGTTAAAAGGTCAGGGGTGGATTCCAGGTGTGTGGATTTGCATTTGGAAGCTGTTGCTGTGAGCAGACAACATGCGGTCAAAGGAACTCTCAATTGAGGTGAAGCAGAACTTCCTGAGGCTGAAAAAAAAGAAAAAATCCATCAGAGAGATAGCAGACATGCTTGGAGTAGCAAAATCAACAGTTGGGTACATTCTGAGAAAAAAGGAATTGACTGGTGAGCTTGGGAACTCAAAAAGGCCTGGGCGTCCACAGATGACAACAGTGGTGGATGATCGCCGCATACTTAATTTGGTGAAGAAGAACCCGTTCACAACATCAACTGAAGTCCAGAACACTCTCAGTGAAGTAGGTGTATCTGTCTCTAAGTCAACAGTAAAGAGAAGACTCCATGACAGTAAATACAAAGGGTTCACATCTAGATGCAAACCATTCATCAATACCAAAAATAGACAGGCCAGAGTTAAATTTGCAGAAAAACACCTCAAGAAGCCAGCTCAGTTCTGGAAAAGTATTCTATGGACAGATGAGACAAAGATCAACCTGTACCAGAATGATGGGAAGAAAACAGTTTGGAGAAAAGGGGAACGGCACATGATCCAAGGCACACCACATCCTCTGTAAAACATGGTGGAGGCAACGTGATGGCATGGGCATGCATGGCTTTCAATGGCACTGGGTCACTTGTGTTTATTGATGACATAAGAGCAGACAAGAGTAGCCGGATGAATTCTGAAGTGTACCGGGATATACTTTCAGCCCAGATTCAGCCAAATGCTGCAAAGTTGATTGGACGGCGTTTCATAGTACAGATGGACAATGACCCCAAGCATACAGCCAAAGCTACCCAGGAGTTCATGAGTGCCAAAAAGTGGAACATTCTGCAATGGCCAAGTCAATCTCCAGATCTAAACCCAATTGAGCATGCATTTCACTTGCTCAAATCCAGACTTAAGACGGAAAGACCCACAAACAAGCAAGACCTGAAGGCTGCGGCTGTAAAGGCCTGGCAAAGCATTAAGAAGGAGGAAACCCAGCGTTTGGTGATGTCCATGGGTTCCAGACTTAAGGCAGTGATTGCCTCCAAAGGATTTGCAACAAAATATTGAAAATAAAAATATTTTGTTTGGGTTATGTTTATTTGTCCAATTACTTTTGACCTCCTAAAATGTGGAGTGTTTGTAAAGAAATGTGTACAATTCCTACATTTTCTATCAGATATTTTTGTTCAACCCTTCAAATTAAACGTTACAATCTGCACTTGAATTCTGTTGTAGAGGTTTCATTTCAAATCCAATGTGGTGGCATGCAGAGCCCAACTCGCGAAAATTGTGTCACTGTCCAAATATTTCTGGCCCTAACTGTACTAAGTAAGCTGCTCCTTGGTACAATAACATTGTTCCATCTATGAAATAAAAGGATTTTTCAGGGCCAAAAGATTTTTCCTCAGCCACTCAATATGATCGCAGGATTTCTTAATTGTGACAGCGAGCAATGTGCACACCGTCAGGATCTCCCTCTATTACCAAGGTAAGAAGATGGTTACCTGCCAAGTAGATTCTCATCCAAGTTCTAGTCAAGTTTCTAATTAGAGTAGACCACCCACTCGCGTTGGAAATAGAGGGGAATCCTGACATTGTACAGATTGGACACGGTCACAATTCGGTAATCTGTGGTCATAGAATGATTGCAGTATTTTCTCTTGAGTAGAGATGAGAGAACCCGATCTTAAAAGTTTCGGCGTTCGTACCGGGCAGTTAGTGTCCAGTGTTAACCCCTTTACCCCCAAGGGTGGTTTGCACGTTAATGACCGGGCCAATTTTTACAATTCTGACCACTGTCCCTTTATGAGGTTATAACTCTGGAACGCTTCAACGGATCCCAGTGATTCTGACACTGTTTTCTCGTGACATATTGTACTTTATGACAGTGGTAAAAATTATTTGATAGTACCTGCGTTTATTTGTGAAAAAAATGGAAATTTGGCGAAAATTATGAAAATTTCGCAATTTTCCAACTTTGAATTTTTATGCAATTAAATCACAGAGATATGTCACACAAAATACTTAATAAATAATATTTCCCACATGTCTACTTTACATCAGCACAATTTTGGAACCAAATTTTTTTTTTGTTAGGGAGTTATAAGGGTTAAAAGTTGACCAGCAATTTCTCATTTTTACAACACCATTTTTTTTTTTTAGGGACCACATCTCATTTGAAGTCATTTTGAGGGGTCTATATGATAGAAAATACCCAAGTGTGACACCATTCTAAAAACTGCACCCCTCAAGGTGCTCAAAACCATATTCAAGAAGTTTATTAACCCTTCTGGTGCTTCACAGGAATTTTTGGAATGTTTAAATAAAAATGAACATTTAACTTTTTTTCACAAAAAATTTACTTCAGCTCCAATTTGTTTTATTTTACCAAGGGTAACAGGAGAAAATGGACCCCAAAAGTTGTTGTACAATTTGTCCTGAGTACACCGATACCCCATATGTGGGGGTAAACCACTGTTTGGGCGCATGACAGAGCTCTGAAGCGAAGGAGTGCCATTTGACTTTTCAATGCAAAATTGACTGGAATCGAGATGGGACACCATGTTGCGTTTGGAGAGCCCCTGATGTGCCTAAACATTGAAACCCCCCACAAGTGACACCATTTTGGAACGTAGACCCCCCTAAGGAACTTATCTAGAGTTGTGGTGAGTACTTTGACCCACCAAGTGCTTCACAGAAGTTTATAATGCAGAACCGTAAAAATAAAAAATCATATTTTTTCACAAAAATTATTTTTTCTCCCCCAATTTTTTATTTTCCCACGGGTAAGAGAAGAAATTGGACCCCAAAAGTTGTTGTACAATTTGTCCTGAGTACGCTGATACCCCATATGTGAGGGTAAACCACTGTTTGGGCGCATGGGAGAGCTCGGAAGGGAAGGAGCTCCGTTTGACTTTTCAATGCAAAATTGACAGGAATTGAGATGGGACACCATGTTGCGTTTGAAGAGCCACTGATGTGCCTAAACATTGAAACCCCCCACAAGTGACACCATTTTGGAAAGTAGACCCCCTAAGGAACTTATCTAGATGTGTGGTGAGCGCTTTGACCCACCAAGGGCTTCACAGAAGTTTATAATGCAGAGCCGTAAAAATAAAACAAAAATTTTTTCCCACAAAAATTATTTTTTAGCCCCCAGTTTTGTATTTTCCCAAAGGTAACAGGAGAAATTGGACCCCAAAATTTGTTGTCCAATTTGTCCTGAGTGCGCTGATACCCCATAAGTGGGGGGGAACCACTGTTTGGGCGCATGGGAAGGCTCGGAAGGGAAGGAGCTCCATTTGGAATGGAGACTTAGATGGAATGGTCTGCAGGTGTCACATTGCGTTTGCAGAGCCCCTAATGTACCTAAACAGTAGAAACCCCCCACAAGTGACACCATTTTGGAAACTAAACACCCTAAGGAACTCATCTAGATGTGTTGTTAGAGCTTTGAACCCCCAAGTGTTTCACTACAGTTTGTAACGCAGAGCCATGAAAATTAAAAAAAAAAACTTTCCCCAAAAAATTATATTTTAGCCCCCAGTTTTGTATTTTCCCGAGGGTAAGAAAAGAAATTCGACCTCAAAAGTTGTTGTCCAATTTGTCTTGAGTACGCTGATACCCTATATGTGGGGGGAACCACCGTTTGGGCACACGGGAGAGCTCAGAAGGGAAGCAGTGCCATTTGGAATGCAGACTTGGATGGAATAGTCTGCAGGCGTCACATTGCGTTTGCAGAGCCCCTAATGTACCTAAACAGTAGAAACCCCCCACAAGTGACCCCATATTGGAAACTAGACCCCCCAGGGAACTCATCTAGATGTGTTGTGAGAACTTTGAACCCCCAAGTGTTTCACTACAGTTTATAACGCAGAGCCGTGAAAATAAAAAATCTTTTTTTTTTTCCCACAAAAATTATTTTTTAGCCCCCAGTTTTGTATTTTCCCAAAGGTAACAGGAGAAATTGGACCCCAAAAGTTGTTGTCCTATTTGTCCTGAGTACGCTGATACCCCATATGTTGGGGTAAACCCCTGTTTGGGCACACGGGAGAGCTCGGAAGGGAAGGAGCACTGTTTTACCTTTTCAACGCAGAATTGGTTGGAATTGAGATCGGACGCCATGTCATGTTTGGAGAGCCCCTGATGTGCCTAAACAGTGGAAACCCCCCAATTATAACTGAAACCCTAATCCAAACACATCCCTAACCCTAATTCCAAAAGTAACCCTAACCACACCTCTAACCCTGACACACCCCTAACCCTAATCCCAACCCTATTCCCAACTGTAAATGTAATCTAAACCTTAACCCTAACTTTAGCCCCAACCCTAACTGTAGCCCCAACCCTAACCCTAGCCCTAGCCCTAACCCTAGCTCTAACCCTAGCCCTAACCCTAGCCCTAACCCTAATTGGAAAATGGAAATAAATACATTTTTTTAATTTTTTCCCTAACTAAGGGGGTGATGAAGGGGGGTTTGATTTACTTTTATAGCAAGTTTTTTAGCGGATTTTTATGATTGGCAGCCGTCACACACTGAAAGACGCTTTTTATTGCAAAAAATATTTTTTGCGTTACCACATTTTGAGAGCTATAATTTTTCCATATTTGAGTCCACAGAGTCATGTGAGGTCTTGTTTTTTGCGGGACGAGTTGACGTTTTTATTGGTAACATTTTCGGGCACGTGACATTTTTTGATCGCTTTTTATTCCGATTTTTGTGAGGAAGAATGACCAAAAACCAGCTATTCATGAATTTCTTTTGGGGGAGGCGTTTATACCGTTCCGCGTTTGGTAAAATTGATAAAGCAGTTTTATTCTTTGGGTCAGTACGATTACAGCGTCACCTCATTTATATCATTTTTTTATGTTTTGGCGCTTTTATACAATAAAAACTATTTTACAGAAAAAATAATTATTTTTGCATCGTTTTATTCTCAGGACTATAACTTTTTTATTTTTTTGCTGATGATGCTGTATTGCAGCTCGTTTTTTGAGGGACAAGATTACATTTTCAGCGGTACCATGGTTATTTATATCTGTCTTTTTGATCGCGTGTTATTTTACTTTTTGTTCAGCGGTATGATAATAAAGCGTTGTTTTTTGCCTTGTTTTTTTTTTTTTTCTTACGGTGTTTACTGAAGGGGTTAACTAGTGGGCCAGTTTTATGGGTTGGGTCGTTACGGACGCGGCGATACTAAATATGTGTACTTTTATTGTTTTTTTTTTATTTAGATGAAGAAATGTATTTATGGGAATAATATATATATATATTTTTTTCATTATTTAGGAATATTTTTTTTATTTTTTTTTTACACATTTGGAAATTTTTTTTTTTTTACTTTTTTATTTTGTCCCAGGGGGGGACATCACAGATCGGTGATCTGACAGTTTGCACAGCACTCTGTCAGATCACCGATCTGACATGCAGCACTGCAGGCTTCACAGTGCCTGCTCTGAGCAGGCTCTGTGAAGCCACCTCCCTCCCTGCAGGACCCGGATCCGCGGCCATCTTGGATCCGGGGCTGGAGCAGGCAGGGAGGGAGGTAAGACCCTCGCAGCAACGCGATCACATCGCGTTGCTGCAGGGGGCTCAGGGAGACCCCTCCCTGCGGGAAGCTTCCCTATACCGCCGGCACATCGCGATCATCTTTGATCGCCGTGTGTCGGGGGTTAATGTGCCGGGGGCGATCCGTGACTGCTCCTGGCACATAGTGCCGGATGTCAGCTGCGATAAACAGCTGACACCCGACTGCGATTGGCGGCGCTCCCCCCGTGAGCGCTGCCGATCTCATATGACGTACTATCCCGTCGGAGGTCATAGGGGCCCACCCCACCTCAACGGGATAGTACGTCTAATGTCAGAAAGGGGTTAAAAGCCAAACACAGACTTTCCCCGGAAGTCCATTGCAATGTTCAGAGTTCTGATGAAAGTTGGAAGAAAGAGAGCTAGATTTTTTTTCTTACTCAGACCCATAGTTCAGGTCTGCATTGTTTTCATTGAGGTTCTGGTTCAAGTTTGGGTACACTTCTGGTACCCCATCCAAACTCTGGAATAAAGTTCAGGTTGGGTACAAGAACCCCAACTTCCACAGGTCCGCTCATCCTTGCTCTTGATCCTGGAACCCCTTCCATAGGGAATTTTGAAAAGTGAGCCATGTGTGTTTTTTCAGTGCTAACATAAGGCTATCTTCACACAAATTTTTTTTCTGGATTTTTTTTGGCGTGAATCAGAGACCAGAGCCAGAGATGAGACTAGTCCGGCTTACTATTGCATAATACAGTTATATCCCATCCAAACCCTGCAATGTGCAATGCTTGTAGTTTTCAGGGATTCTAACCTTAAAATGTCTTTGCCGTCTTCCTGTCCTACCATAAATGCTGATACTAATGTTATCGGAGAGTAGTCAACCACAATCCATTTCTATAGTGTGAGAGCTGGAATAGGAAGCTTCATTTAATCAGCGTCTGACAGACTGATAGCGTTAATCTGTCACCGGAAGACAAACAGAAATTGCACAGTCAGTTTACCATTGGGTTTGAGGATTAAATCACAAAAAAAAACATTTAACATCATGAAGGATCCCAAAATGGACTCTCAAACTACAAAAGTTAATACTAGGACCTTGAAGGACTAAATGCTCTTGGGTATTTTAGGCTAAGTTCACACAGTGCATATATATACTATAAGTGTATTTGTGTGCGGGGGAAAAAAACGTAGCATGATAAAGTTCAAATAAAATGTATGAGTTCCGTATAACTCTCGTGCCCATTGTACTATTATGCTATTGAAACTGAGCTGCGGTGTAATATTAAAATCTTTTAAAATCTTTAGCTTGTCAATTTCTTTTGAGGTTAATGTGTTTTAATTGCAGATTTTTCCCTGAGACTTGGATGAGATGTGGAAAGTGTGTAGATAAAAAATTACATATGCAGTAAAAATAGATGTAATCCATACATGACGTTATCAATAAAATGTTATCAAAGTTATGGAACCGATCAATCAGAACGTTTCAAATATGATATGGCAATAAGCGACAAGCACGACAGCATAAAAAAATGTATGTGAAAGCGAAATAAAAAGAAAATAAAAAATGCCTGAATGGTTTAGAAACGTTAATTAAAATCTGCAACATGAAAAGCGCACCAAATCTGCTCCATGAGAACTTAGCCTTAGACAACTGAGACTGGAGTCACCGAATGCTAAAATCATTTATTGACTGTGGGAAGCTGTGGTTCTTGAGCACGACAAACCCATAGGTACAGACTTCATAGGAACATTGGGATTTTTTTCTACCATGCAATGAAAATAAAAATTCTGCTTGCCTCTGTATGTTCTGGAGTTATACCTATATTACTTGTATATATGCACAGCCTTTATAAAACCCTACCTAATCTGATGGTAGCCCATAGCACATACCTTCTTTCAATCTAGTATATATGTAGAACATTTCAGATGTTTCCATTTTTACAATGTCATCTCCAGCATATATCGGTACATATAATTTTAATTAATTTATCTATTTCTGCATTTTCTATACAATTAAAACTTTCCATTAGGAAAGGGGGATCAGACGCCTTCGTTTAGCATCAGCAATCTTATGTCATTATTTTTCCTCTTGTATAATATTTCCAATAGCAATTTCCTGAAAGTATCGTTATGAATTAAGCAATCAGCAAAATGGACATTGTCATTACTTCTGCAGCAATAATGTGTTTGTACATTTGCTGTTATATCCATAAATTTAATTAACTCCATTGAATAGGAAAACAAAGTACGGTATATCCTGTATGAACTTACCCTGACCTGCTGGAAAATCATTGCGTTAAGTATGCGTATATATAGATACAAATATTCCCTGTACATTTTGCTATAAATGACATATTTAGCAGCACAAGTTGTCATGCATAGTAAAGACCTGCTGCGTTTCTCGGATTAATTTTGTAAATGCGTGTTCGGAAAACTAAATGTCACTTCTGTTTACTAGCACGTCTTAAAGAGAAGCTGTCATCAGAAAATCACCTATTGTTTAAATTAGGCTTGTGTGTTACATGTATTTAAACATCTTTGTGATTTTTTTTTGTTTCCACATCACGATCTTTATTAACCCCTTCATGACCAAGGGTATTTCCGTTTTTGCGTTTTCATTTTTTTTGCTCCCCATCTTCCCAGAGCCATAACTTTTCTTATTTTCATGTCAACATGGCCATGTGAGGACTTGTTTTTTGCAGGACGAGTTGTGTTTTTGAACGCCACCATTGGTTTTTAACATATAGTTTAGTGGAAAACGGGAAAAATAATTCCAAGTGTGTTGAAAATGCAAAAAAAGTGCAATTCCACAGTTGTTGTTGTTGTTTTTTTTTTCACCGTATTCCCTAAATACTAAAACTGACCTGCCATTATGATTCTCCAGGTCATTACAAGTTCACAGATACCAAACATGTATAGGTTCTTTTTTAAGTGGTGAAAAAAAAATCAAGAGTTTGGTAAAAAAAAAAAATAAAACAAGTAAAAAATGGCGAGACCTGTAGCGTCTCCATTTTTTTGTGATCTGGTTGCTGGGTGAGGGCTTATTTTTTGCATGCTGGGGGGGGGTGAGTCCGACATCGGCGTACTATTACGACCTGTTACGGAGAAGCGGGGTCAGTGGGTGATCTTGTCCGCTGGCGCGGCTGTCTTTAGCAAGACTGCATGGACCACGGCTCATACCACTGAACGCCCGCTCTATCTCCCAGTGGGCAATACACTACACAGACAACACAGGGTTAAGGTAAAACAGGGCGGCAATACTTTATTGAACCACAGCACACAATAGCAAACAGAGCATTCCCAACATGCCTGGAATTGTATGGGTACATGGGCGCATATAAAATATCACTGCGTCTCCACGTATTTCTAGTATGACACGATGTCAGAGCTCCCAGGGTCGCTACTCCATCTGTGGATGAACGCACAGAGAAGGGGCAACGACAAGCATAGGGAGATGACCAAGAACTGTCCATACAAGGTCCAAAGCCAGTTGACACGAGAGTCACCACCTGGCTTATCTGACCATCTCCATGGAACCAGGCGACCAGCGGGTCCCAAACCTGGCTTTCTCCAAACATATCCATGGTTCAGAGATGGTCACTGGATCAGATCTGTGTCCTTCCAACCGGAGCCAAAAACCCTTAGGACCCACTGCTCCTATAGAATCATAGATCAGTGTCCCTCGTGATGGTGCCATGATGAACTGGCTGCAGTCCTTTCCCTTGTCTGTTGGCTGGTTTGCAGAATGTCTGGCTGGTAGCTCTGTGTACTTCAGTCTCCCCCAGGATGTGATCTCTGAGTCTTTTTATACCCAAGGCATGTAAGCTATTTTTAGAATTACCCAGCGTCCTTTAGTTCAACATCAAGATAAGGCAAACAATGGTGATGAGATTACGTAATACTACTTGACCATTCAATCTATTTGCACAGTCTTTCCTTCTCTGCTTTAGAAGTCACCAAGCTAGTTACTGTATGTTAAATGGTATCAGTGGGCAGTCTGTCTTTTTGAACCACCAGACATAAACACTTAAATCCACAAGCCAATATACAAATGAAAAGTCAGTTCTTATTGGTTTTGCAAAAAGGTAGCTGTCTGGGTAATTAAGATACAATCTGGTTTCTTCACACGACCAATGTCGGAAAGAGTTAAAGGACCACTCCAGCTTTTTTTTATTATTATTATGGCAGCGCTGGAGTGGTGGTACTAATTTAAGTTTCATGCACTCACTATAATACTTACCAGCTGCCACCTTCATCTTTTATCTTTTATCAGCACTGCTCCGGTTGGTCTCCAGCAGTTTGTGACCTGCCAGATCGCTCCAATGTTTGCTGGATGATCCAGAAGTCGAAACTCAATACTAATCTATGAGAGCCAGAATGAGGCCCTCATAGACTGACATTGAGAGCAGTCGCAGAACGCCAATGGCGGCAGGCCGTGCCACTGGTATAAGGCCTGTGAGCTGGGGGGAGGGGTCGGTGTCAACGCCCACACCAGGCCTCTCCTCTGCCCATCAGCCCAGAATGATAGGGGTGGAAGTGTATGCTGACACTCCCTCCTCTATCATCATTGATGATGGAGGAGGGAGCGTTAGCACACGCTTTGACCCCCATTTCTTTTTCGGCGTCTGATGTGTCAGAGCAGCAAGCTGATGTAATTCCAGCATGCCCACTGTAGACCGGAGCATCGGGTGGAATGAGGAGAAGTGAGCATTGTATTTATTGTTTTAAATCAGTGCCTGGTGGCCATAAGGCCGGTTTCACACGTCAGTGGCTCCGGTAAGTGAGGTGACAGTTTCCTCACGTACCGGAGACACTGACTCACGTAGACACATTAAAATCAATGTGTCTCTGCACATGTCAGCGTGTTTTCACGGACCGTGTGTCCGTTTGGAAAACACGGAGACATGTCAGTGTTCGTAGGAGCGCACGGATCACACGGACCCATTAAAGTCAAAGGGTCCATGTAAAACACGTACCGCACACGGATGTTGTCCGTGTGCAGTCCGTGTGCCGTGCAGGAGACAGCGCTACTGTAAGCGCTGTCCCCCCCGCGTGTGGTGCTGAAGCCCCATTCATTTCTTCTCTCCAGCAGCGTTTTCTGGAAAGAAGGAATGAATAATCTTTTTTTTTTATTTATTTTTGTTTTTAAAATAAAGTTGCCGGTAATCTGCCCCCTCCCACCCCCTGTGCGCCCCCCCCGCTGGCATTAAAATACTTACCCAGCTCCCTCGGCGCTTACATCCTTTCAGCGTCGCTGCTTGTCCTGTATGAGCGGTCATGTGGTGCCGCACATTACAGTGATGAATATGCGGCTCCACCTCCCATAGGGGTGGAGCCGCATATTCATTACTGTAATAAGCTTCTCATTAAGTACATTCATCAATAGAGAAATTAAGCTCGACCACTGACATGACATTTGAAATTCAGACTGCGGAGGTCTGTGTCAGAAAGCCACAACATGGTGTTGGTGATAAATCTGCTTACATGTAAAGAGGAAGCAGAATAGTCATAAAATTATGCTTTCCCTCATCAACAGGAAAACCCCTGATTGTGGTTTGTGTCCCACTATGTGAACTGCATAATAAACCCATCACTGCTGCTATTTATTTTATTATTCTATTATGTTGGATTTTTCATATACCAACAAGATAAATTGCTATGTGCAAATGTTGGAAGGTTTTCCATTACCTGGAAATTCCTATACAAGTAAGGGGAAGTTCAGAGTATTAACAAACAAACAAAAAAGGTTAAGAGCAAAAATATGTTAAAGGGATCCTCTATCTGATTCAGAAACTAGTTCCGCTATTGTTAATTTTTTGGCCGGCGTCACACTAGAGAGTTTTACGGGCGTATGAGAGGCGCAAAAACTACGCATTGCACACGGACCAATGATTCTCTATGGGGCAGCTTCTACCTGGCGTATATTTCGCATCCGTATTTTACGGGCATAGAAAATCGCAGCATGCTGCGTTTGTCAGCGTATTGCGCAAAAAATCTGCCAATATAAGTCTATGGGTGCGCAAAAAATACGGATTACACACGGACCAGCAGTTTGACTTGCAAAAAATACGCCAGACATCTACAGGTGACAGGAAATGTGCCTAGCCCTCAATCAGGAAGCTTAGACATGCTAATTAGCTGAAAAAGCCAGACAGACATCCCGGAAGTCTGACGCACGCCTCCACGGAGTTGCAAGCAGCATGGCAAATATCATCAATGGTGATATGCTCCTGGTCCTGGTCCATGAAAGGCCCGAAATTTGGGACCAGTGTGATTCCAACTATGCTAACCGGGCAAGGAAAGGGGCTGCTTGGAGGAGCATCTGTGGGATCCTTTTCCCAGATTAATGAATATTGTAAACTGCAGTAAGAATAATATTTTGACACTATTATTATTTATCTTATTCTGATTTTGTATGTATATTGCACCATTTATTTAAGGGTATGTGCACATGATGCGGATTTTGCTGCGGATCCGCAGTGTTTCCGCAGCTGCGGATCCGCAGCAGTTTCCCATGAGTTTACAGTATAATGTAAACCTATGGGAAACGAAATCCGCAGTGCACATGCTGCAGAAAAAAACGCGCAGAAACGCAGCGTTTTATTTTCTGCAGCATGTCAATTCTTTGTGCGGAATCCACAGCGTTTTTACACCTGCTCCAATAGAAAACTGCAGATGTAAAACCGCAGCGGAATCCGCAATAGAAACTGCGATAAATCCACAGGAAAAAACGCAGTGGTTTTGCACTGCGGAATTATCAAATCCGCTGCAGAAAAATATGTACAGCGTTTATAGATGTCGCTTACAGTAAGCAAATTTACAATGACAGGCTGGTATAGAGGGGAGAGGACCCTGTCCTTGCGTACTTACATTCTATGGTGTTACCCTTTTATAGTATTGTGGTATTTGTGTGTCAAATTTGATTATTGTAGATTTTTATTAAGAAATGCGGCTTACTAGGGCAGATTACAATCTGGGAAATCACTGACACCTTGTGGTACCACTGTGCACAATGGCCTTATACATTATTTTCTTCTCTGTCATTGCAGTGGAAGATGTTATGAGACGTTGACACAGCATTCGGGACCAGGCCCCACTGTTCTGCTTGAGGCCTCCCCACCGCCTGTTGTGACCTCATGCCGTGGCCGCCGAAGGAGAGAGCGAATGGAAACCAGAAGGAATGTGGACACTGGTGTCTTAAATTATTTGGCCAGGGATGCTCAGGATGATGGTGAGGAGGCATTTTCTCGAAGCCTGGCCCGGTATCTCTGTACCATACCCCGTGAGGTGAGGCTACGTGTGAGAGGGTGCTTTCAAATCCTTCTTGATGCATGTACCCCCCCGAATAGCCCTTATGATATGTTTCAGTACATTGAGAGGTGGCAGCTGTCAACATGTAATGTCTTGCGTATGCGTATGCCAACAAATCAACCAGTGCATGCTCAAGAGGGATTTGCAGCACCTCCCCCATGTATGCCTATACCTCAACCCTTTCCCCAACATAACCCACCAATGCCTACACCGTACCAAATGGCACCCTTCCAGCAACCTTACCAATATGGCCACTTGTCTAGACCCAGTGTTGGAGGCTTGTCCCAACCTGGGTTTGGACGACATGGACATATTGGTGGGGGTTATGACTCCCGTGAGGTGTACTCTAGTCATGATGCCCATGGTATCCACCCTTATGGCCAGTACTCATCTGGGCAATCTGAGCATGGGCAGATTTTGGAGCAGGCCCAACAGAGAAGTCAATAACAGGGTGAAGGACAATTGGACCAACAAAGGCAACAAGAGCAGCAACCCGAACTGCCCCCATCACCTCCACCAACGTATCAGAATCTGTAAAAAAAAATATTTTCTTTTTGATAATTTTGTGCTATCTTCCAAAATTGTTTTTTTTTACACTTTGGCCAAGTTAAAATGGCAACAAAAGCCATATGATGTAAATATGGTGAGACAAAAAAAAATGTTGGCTTATGATATCATTTATAAACAAACATTAACAAGCCAATTTCTGTGTTTGACAAATCATTATTACACCATACACAATTCAAACATTTTGGAACATATCAAATGTAAATTAAAAAAAAAATAAATAAAAATTTACAACATAGAGACAGCAGGGAGTAAAACCCTGAGGAGAAAGAAAATAATTTGTGTAAATATCTCTAACTTTAATGCCTCACTCAGCTGAATGGCTGACTGGAGGACCCGCCATTTGGCGCACACATAATGCCAAAGGCACACTCCACCAGTCGCCGCGCCCGTGAAAGTCTCACATTAAACACCCGCCGCCGGTGGTCCAGGTTGCGTCAGGGATCAGGCCTCATTACATGCCTGGTCATTTGGAAGGCTTCATCTGCCACAAGTACATAAGGGACTGCTTCAGCATTGGAGCCTGGGAGTTGTCGTGGTGGGAGGTCCAACAGGTTTTCACGTAGCTGCCGACCCATAATGGACGCATTGAAGATTAGAGTCTCCAGTTTGCCCATAGGCCCCAATATCTATAATTATAAACCTGTAGTTACTGTCAACTACAGCTAACAGAACTACAGGGGAAAACTGCTTATAATTGTAGAATTGGGAGCCCGAATCCGGGGGCTTACGCACCCTGATAGGTTTCCTATCCAGGGCTCCAATACAGTGAGGAAAATCACAAGAGTCAGAAAATCCACGGGCTATTTTCAGCCAATCCTCCCTTTTGGGCTGCGGCATCACAAGTTCATGTAGTTTGTCCCATATTTGAACACATGTATCACGCACAATGCTGGAAATAGTGGACCGCCCTATCAGAAATTCAAGACGTATTCCGGCATAAGACAATCCAGTTGAAAGCACACAAACAAAAAAAATATATTAGCAATGTTACAATGCTTGTTAAAAACCATAATAATAAAGCTAAGTAATATGAAGATATAAAAAGGCAGGATACCAGTGTACCTTACAAAATGTACACTGGCTACTAACATTTAGCATTAACTACATATTTGTATGATTTTGTTAAAATTGAATAATATAATTTAAATATGATGCTCGGAAAATCAAAATAGGACAAAAAACATCATCAACATACAGTATGTGAGGATGGTGAATATGGAGCGCCCCCATGGGGCCGTGGGATACTCGGTACCGGGTCCTGCGGTTCTCAGGGGGATGTCTGTTATGTAGGCAATCCAGTAACACAGTGTGCAGTAATCAGAGCACATACAGTGATCTGACAATAACCCAAAAACAATAGAACGAGCTCTGAGACGTGGAATCTCTGTAGACCGCAATACCTGAACCTATCCTAAACACAACTAAAGGCAGCTGTGGATTGCGCCTGACACTACCTATGCAACTCGGCACAGCCTGAGGAACTGACTAGCCTGAAGATAGAAATACAAGCCTGACTTGCCTCAGAGAAATACCCCAAAGGAAAAGGCAGCCCCCCACATATAATGACTGTTAGCAAGATGAAAAGACAAAACGTAGGGATGAAATAGATTCAGCAAAGTGAGGCCCGATATTCTAGATAGAGCGAGGATAGCAAAGAGAACTTTGCAGTCTACAAAAAACCCTAAAGCAAAAAACCACGCAAAGGGGGCAAAAAGACCCACCGTGCCGAACTAACGGCACGGCGGTACACCCTTTGCGTCTCAGAGCTTCCAGCAAAACGAATAGACAAGCTGGACAGAAAAAATAGCAACAAAAGCAAAGAAGCACTTATCTAAGCAGAGCAGCAGGCCACAGGAAAGATCCAGAAGCTCAGATCCAACACTGGAACATTGACAAGGAGCAAGGAAGACAGAATCAGGTGGGGTTAAATAACAAAGCAGCCAACGAGCTCACCAGAACACCTGAGGGAGGAAGCTCAGAAGCTGCAGTACCACTTGTGACCACAGGAGTGAATTCAGCCACAGAATTCACAACAGTACCCCCCCCTTGAGGAGGGGTCACCGAACCCTCACCAGAGCCCCCAGGCCGACCAGGATGAGCCACATGAAAGGCACGAACAAGATCTGGAGCATGGACATCAGAGGCAAAAACCCAGGAATTATCTTCCTGAGCATAACCCTTCCATTTAACCAGATACTGGAGTTTCCGTCTAGAAACACGAGAATCCAAAATTTTCTCCACAATATACTCCAATTCCCCCTCCACCAAAACCGGGGCAGGAGGCTCAACAGATGGAACCATAGGTGCCACGTATCTCCGCAACAACGACCTATGGAATACATTATGTATGGAAAAGGAGTCTGGGAGGGTCAGACGAAAAGATACAGGATTGAGAATCTCAGAAATCCTATACGGACCAATAAAACGAGGTTTAAATTTAGGAGAGGAAACCTTCATAGGAATATGACGAGAAGATAACCAAACCAGATCCCCAACACGAAGTCGGGGACCCACACGGGGTCTGCGATTAGCGAAAAGTTGAGCCTTCTCCTGGGATAAGGTCAAATTGTCCACTACCTGAGTCCAGATCTGCTGCAACCTGTCCACCACAGAATCCACACCAGGACAGTCCGAAGACTCAACCTGTCCTGAAGAGAAACGAGGATGAAACCCAGAATTGCAGAAAAATGGAGAGACCAAGGTAGCCGAGCTGGCCCGATTATTAAGGGCGAACTCAGCCAACGGCAAAAAGGACACCCAATCATCCTGGTCAGCAGAAACAAAACATCTCAGATATGTTTCCAAGGTCTGATTGGTTCGTTTGGTCTGGCCATTAGTCTGAGGATGGAAAGCCGAGGAAAAAGATAGGTCAATGCCCATCCTACCACAAAAGGCTCGCCAAAACCTTGAAACAAACTGGGAACCTCTGTCAGAAACAATATTCTCAGGAATGCCATGCAAACGAACCACATGCTGGAAGAACAAAGGCACCAAATCAGAGGAGGAAGGCAATTTAACCAAGGGCACCAGATGGACCATTTTAGAAAAGCGATCACAGACCACCCAAATGACTGACATCTTTTGAGAAACGGGAAGGTCAGAAATGAAATCCATCGAAATATGTGTCCAAGGCCTCTTTGGGACCGGCAAGGGCAAAAGCAACCCACTGGCACGTGAACAGCAGGGCTTAGCCCTAGCACAAATCCCACAGGACTGCACAAAAGTACGTACATCCCGTGACAGAGATGGCCACCAGAAGGATCTAGCCACTAACTCTCTGGTACCAAAGATTCCAGGATGACCAGCCAACACCGAACAATGAAGTTCAGAGATAACTTTACTAGTCCACCTATCAGGGACGAACAATTTCTCCGCCGGACAACGATCAGGTTTATTCGCCTGAAATTTTTGCAACACTCGCCGCAAATCAGGGGAGATGGCAGACACAATGACTCCTTCCTTGAGGATACTCACCGGCTCAGATGAACCCGGAGAGTCGGGCACAAAACTCCTAGACAGAGCATCCGCCTTCACATTTTTAGAGCCCGGAAGGTACGAAATCACAAAATCGAAGCGGGCAAAAAATAACGACCAATGGGCCTGTCTAGGATTCAAGCGCTTGGCAGACTCGAGATAAGTAAGGTTCTTATGATCAGTCAATACCACCACGCGATGCTTAGCTCCTTCAAGCCAATGACGCCACTCCTCGAATGCCCACTTCATGGCCAGCAACTCTCGGTTGCCCACATCATAATTACGCTCAGCAGCCGAAAACTTCCTGGAAAAGAAAGCACATGGTTTCAACACTGAGCAACCAGAACCTCTCTGTGACAAAACCGCCCCTGCTCCAATCTCAGAAGCATCAACCTCGACCTGGAACGGAAGAGAAACATCTGGTTGACACAACACAGGGGCAGAACAAAAACGACGCTTCAACTCCTGAAAAGCTTCCACAGCAGCAGAAGACCAATTAACCAAATCAGCACCCTTCTTGGTCAAATCGGTCAATGGTTTGGCAATGCTAGAAAAATTACAGATGAAGCGACGATAAAAATTAGCAAAGCCCAGGAATTTTTGCAGACTTTTCAGAGATGTCGGCTGAGTCCAATCCTGGATGGCTTGGACCTTAACCGGATCCATCTCGATAGTAGAAGGGGAAAAGATGAACCCCAATAATGAAACTTTCTGCACACCGAAGAGACACTTTGATCCCTTCACAAACAAAGAATTAGCACGCAGGACCTGAAAAACCATTCTGACCTGCTTCACATGAGACTCCCAATCATCTGAGAAGATCAAAATGTCATCCAAGTAAACAATCAGGAATTTATCCAGATACTCACGGAAGATGTCATGCATAAAGGACTGAAACACAGATGGAGCATTGGCAAGTCCGAACGGCATCACTAGATACTCAAAATGACCCTCGGGCGTATTAAATGCAGTTTTCCATTCATCTCCTTGCCTGATTCTCACCAGATTATACGCACCACGAAGATCTATCTTAGTGAACCAACTAGCCCCCTTAATCCGAGCAAACAAGTCAGAAAACAATGGCAAGGGATACTGAAATTTAACAGTGATCTTATTAAGAAGGCGGTAATCAATACACGGTCTCAGCGAACCATCCTTCTTGGCTACAAAAAAGAACCCTGCTCCCAGTGGTGATGACGATGGGCGAATATGTCCCTTCTCCAGGGATTCCTTCACATAACTGCGCATAGCGGCGTGTTCAGGCACGGATAAATTAAATAATCGACCTTTAGGGAATTTACTACCAGGAATCAAATTGATGGCACAATCACAATCCCTATGCGGAGGTAGGGCATCGGACTTGGGCTCTTCAAATACCTCCTGATAATCAGACAAGAACTCTGGGACCTCAGAAGGAGTGGATGACGAAATAGACAAAAATGGAACATCACCATGTACCCCCTGACAACCCCAGCTGGATACCGACATAGAGTTCCAATCCAATACTGGATTATGGGTTTGCAGCCATGGCAACCCCAACACTACCACATCATGCAGATTATGTAGCACCAGAAAGCGAATAACTTCCTGATGTGCAGGAGCCATGCACATGGTCAGCTGGGTCCAGTACTGAGGTTTATTCTTGGCCAAAGGTGTAGCATCAATTCCTCTCAACGGAATAGGACACCGTAAAGGCTCCAAGAAAAACCCACAACGTTTAGCATAATCCAAATCCATCAGATTCAGGGCAGCGCCTGAATCCACAAACGCCATGACAGAATACGAAGACAAAGAGCATATCAAGGTAATGGACAGAAGGAATTTGGATTGTACAGTACCAATGACGGCAGACCTATCGAACCGCTTAGTGCGCTTAGGACAACCAGAAATAGCATGAGTGGCATCACCACAGTAGAAACACAGCCCATTCAGGCGTCTGTGTTCTTGCCGTTCAACTCTGGTCATAGTCCTATCGCACTGCATAGGCTCAGGTTTAATCCCAGACAATACCGCCAAATGGTGCACAGATTTACGCTCGCGCAAGCGTCGACCGATCTGAATGGCCAAAGACATAGACTCATTCAAACCAGCAGGCATAGGAAAACCCACCATGACATCCTTAAGAGCCTCAGAGAGACCCTTTCTGAACAAAGCTGCCAGCGCAGATTCATTCCACAGAGTGAGTACTGACCACTTCCTAAATTTCTGACAATATACTTCTATATCATCCTGACCCTGGCACAAAGCCAGCAAATTTTTCTCAGCCTGATCCACTGAATTAGGCTCATCGTACAGTAATCCGAGCGCCAGGAAAAACGCATTGACATCACTCAATGCAGGGTCTCCTGGCGCAAGAGAAAATGCCCAGTCCTGAGGGTCGCCGCGCAAAAAAGAAATAATAATCAAAACCTGTTGCACAGGATTACCAGAAGAATGAGGTTTCAAGGCCAGAAATAGCTTACAATTATTTTTGAAATTAAGAAACTTAGTTCTATCACCAAAAAACAAATCAGGAATAGGAATTCTTGGTTCTAACATAGATTTCTGATCAATAGTATCTTGAATCCTTTGTACATTTGTAATGAGATTATCCATTAAAGAGCACAGACCCTGAATATCCATGTCCACACCTGTGTCCTGAAACACCCAAATGTCTAGGGGGAAAAAAAGACTGAACACAGAGCTGAGAAAAAAAAATGATGTCAGAACTTCTTTTTTCCCTCTATTGAGAATCATTAGTGTGGCTCCTTGTACTGTTATGTAGGCAATCCAGTAACACAGTGTGCAGTAATCAGAGCACATACAGTGATCTGACAATAACCCAAAAACAATAGAACGAGCTCTGAGACGTGGAATCTCTGTAGACCGCAATACCTGAACCTATCCTAAACACAACTAAAGGCAGCTGTGGATTGCGCCTGACACTACCTATGCAACTCGGCACAGCCTGAGGAACTGACTAGCCTGAAGATAGAAATACAAGCCTGACTTGCCTCAGAGAAATACCCCAAAGGAAAAGGCAGCCCCCCACATATAATGACTGTTAGCAAGATGAAAAGACAAAACGTAGGGATGAAATAGATTCAGCAAAGTGAGGCCCGATATTCTAGATAGAGCGAGGATAGCAAAGAGAACTTTGCAGTCTACAAAAAACCCTAAAGCAAAAAACCACGCAAAGGGGGCAAAAAGACCCACCGTGCCGAACTAACGGCACGGCGGTACACCCTTTGCGTCTCAGAGCTTCCAGCAAAACGAATAGACAAGCTGGACAGAAAAAATAGCAACAAAAGCAAAGAAGCACTTATCTAAGCAGAGCAGCAGGCCACAGGAAAGATCCAGAAGCTCAGATCCAACACTGGAACATTGACAAGGAGCAAGGAAGACAGAATCAGGTGGGGTTAAATAACAAAGCAGCCAACGAGCTCACCAGAACACCTGAGGGAGGAAGCTCAGAAGCTGCAGTACCACTTGTGACCACAGGAGTGAATTCAGCCACAGAATTCACAACAGATGTCATGGTGGCTGACCAGGTCCGTGGCCCTGGGACGTCCGTGTAAAAGGGAAAGGTCTTTAAAGGGATAAAGTTTGTGTTCGTGACACCACCTGTGGTATTCGGTCAGGGTGACCGACGCTGCTTTAAGGGGTCCGCTGGGGTGATGTTATGGCAGCTAGATGGTATACCTGCCCACAGGCGAAGTATATCCCCACGGCTTCCCGGTGTGTAGATGGTGGTATGGTGAGAGGCGCAGAGAAGAACGAGGACACAAGGTTGCAGTCTCTTTACCTTTACTGAAGACTTCAGAATCCACAGTCCAGGGCACCAGATCACAGGGCAGGCAGAGTCCGGCCGGTTTGGAGGCAAGTCCAGAGTCCCCTTTTCCAGGTGGAAATTAGTAGCCTTCCCTTGCGCTGCAGTGTTGTATTCCCTTACTGCCTAAGGCTTCACAGAAGGTCCTCACAGATGTAATGTCTTTCTCTCTGTCCCCCATGTAGGATAGGACAAACCCGTATGACTGGTGGCTTGAGGCTTTTTATAGGGACTCTAGCACGCCCCGGCTCCATGGGTTGCCACTGTGCCTCCTGGGAGTAGGGCGGACAGGTAACTTGCAATTAGCTGTCCTGCCAGTCTCTGCAGCAAAGCATAATGGTCCTTACTCCCTCGGTGTTCCGGCTACCGGGCTTCTGCACCTCAAAGGAGGCAGCCTGTGTAGGGCGGGTCCCCTTCTGGTATCCTCTCCTTTGCTACGACTGCCTTCACGCTCGCTGCAATACAGTTCTGCCTTCTGTGTATCTCTTTCTGGGAGCTGCAGCTCTGAGGGCATACACAGCTCCGTGTTCTTTCTCCTTCGTTCGCTGACAGGCAGTGGCGTAGGAAGGGGGGTGCGGGGGGGGGGGCGGTCCGCCCCGGGCGGCACAATGCTGGGGGCGGCCGGCGCTGCAGAAGAAGATAAAAAAAAAAAAAAAAAAAAAAGACGCCCATTTAAATCTTCGGGCGGCGCCGTCCGCCGCCACGACCAGGGCCAGCTCCCCCCACCCCCGGGTACCGCCCCCGCCCCCGCCCCCCGCTCTATACTCACCTCTCCTGGTTCCTGCGGCGCCGGCAGCTGCAGCCTCCTCTGACTCTGCGACGTCTCAGAGCAGAGGGCGCGATGACGTCACTACTGTGCGCGCCGCTCTGCCTCTCTGTCCTGAGCGTCGCAGAGCCGGAGAGACGCTGACTGCACCGGACCTGCGCTGGGAACGGGAGAGGTGAGGATTTTACTTTTTTTTTTTTTTCTTTATTTCTGACTGTCTGGGGCTGGGGCAATGCTGGAGACCATGGGGCAGAATGCTGGACACACTGGGGCAATACAGGAGACCATGGGGCAGATTGCTGGACACACTGGGGCAATACTGGAGACCATGGGGCAGATTGCTGGACACACTGGGGCAATACAGGAGACCATGGGGCAGATTGCTGGAGACACTGGGGCAATACAGGAGACTATGGGGCAGATTGCTGGACACACTGGGGCAATACAGGAGACCATGGGGCAGATTGCTGGACACACTGGGGCAATACAGGAGACCATGGGGCAGATTGCTGGACACACTGGGGCAATACTGGAGACCATGGGGCAGAATGCTGGACACACTGGGGCAATACTGGAGACCATGGGGCAGATTGCTGGACACACTGGGGCAATACTGGAGACCATGGGGCAGAATGCTGGACACACTGGGGCAATACTGGAGACCATGGGGCAGAATGCTGGACACACTGGGGCAATACTGGAGACCATGGGGCAGAATGCTGGACACACTGGGCAATACTGGAGACCATGGGGCAGAATGCTGGACACACTGGGGCAGTACAGGAGACTATGGGGCAGAATGCTGGACACTCTGAATACTGGAGACCATGGGGCAGATCTCAGGACACATTGAGGCAATGCTGGAGACCCTGGGGCAGACTTCTGGACATACTGGGGCAATACTGGAGACCATGGGGCAGATTGCTGGACACACCGGGGCAATACTGGAGACCATGGGGCAGAATGCTGGACACACTGGGGCAATACAGGAGACCATGGGGCAGATTGCTGGACACACTGGGGCAATACTGGAGACCATGGGGCAGAATGCTGGACACACTGGGGCAGTACAGGAGACTATGGGGCAGAATGCTGGACACACTGGGGCAATACTGGAGACCCTGGGGCAGATTGCTGGACACACTGGGGCAATACTGGAGACCCTGGGGCAGATTTCTGGACACATTGAGGCAATGCTGGAGACCCTGGGGCAGACTTCTGGACACACTGGGGCAATGCTGGACACTGGGGCAGATTGCTGGACACACTGGGGGTAATATACTGGACACACTGGGGCAATGCTGGACACTGGGGGTAATATGCTGGACACACTGGGGCAGACTGCTGGACACACTGGGGAAAGGCTGGACACTGGGGCAGATTGCTGGACACACTGAGGGCAGATTGCTGGACACACTGGGGGTAATATGCTGGACACACTGGGGCAGATTGCTGGACAACATGGGGGTAATATGCTGGACACACTGGGGCAGATTGCTGGACAACATGGGGGTAATATGCTGGACACACTGGGGGCAGGACTTGAGGCATGGGCAGAATGTAGATACGGGGCATGATTGGAGACACGGGGCAGGATTGGATCATGGGGCAGGACGGATACGATGGAGGCTGGTGGGGCAGGATGGGGAGATCATATGGGGTAGAATGGATACTCATGAGGGCAGGATACGACAACATATGGCTGGAGCCAGGAATGAGATAAACGGGGCCAGGGTGGGGAATATTATTACCATAGGGGATAATTAAGGGATATTGTTACTGCAGTGATGTATTTATTTTATTTTTTGAGTATACTGTTTTAAATGGGGGGGCGGTCCTGTTACTGTGCAGAGTGACACTATATCACCTTTTTTTCTTCATGTGGTGTAATGTAGAAGTTGTGAAAAATTAAGTAATGTGTTCTGCAAGCGGAGCTCGAGATAACTGTGTTATTTCCTGCAGAAACGAGTCCTGGCTGGAAGGAATGATGGCGGTCTGTGCTGGATAAAAGATGAAGGACTTCACCTAGAGACGTCACTGGTGAGTCAGTGTTACCTATACACTGACACTATACACTGTATACTATATAGAGGTCCTGTGTATAATGTCACCAGTGATCTCTGTATTACCTCTACACAGACACTGCATACTAAGTACAGATCTCCTGTGAATACTGGCACTTATGGTGATAGTATTGTGGTTTTTTTTTTTATTACTGATCAGTATTGTAGTATTCAGTCACTATGTGGTGGTAATATGTGGTCTGGAAATGGTGCGGTGGTATTTGTCCCTTGTATGTAGTATTATTCGGTCACTATGTGGCCTGGTCATGGTGTGGTGGTATTAAGTCACAGGTGTGGCATGTGGGGGTGACACCATTAGGCCCAGTTTAAGTTCTACAAAACAGGAAAACCATTTTTGGTAACCTTTGTGTGTATTGAGCTGGGGGGGGGGGGGGGGATGGGGGGGGGGGGGCGCCAAACTCGGGAACAGCCCCGGGCGGCAAAAGCTCTAGCTACGCCTCTGCTGACAGGATCCCACCCCTGTCAGGGACCAACTAACTGAGCTGAGCTCAGCCAGCAACTAACTAACTTTCCCTACAGGCGACCAGTTTTACCTATATGGGGAGTTACCTAATTAATAGGAGCAGAAGCTCCCCCTGGTGGCCTGGAGTGTGAAATGTGTTGCATGCTTGTGATACCTGGATGCAGTTATCCTTCAATGCCTCCAAACGTAACATCACTCTCCCCGAGAGGAAAGCAATACCACTGTGATGACCAGGACCCTGGGGCACCGCAAATACATACCGTAAGGTAAGGAGAAGACGCTCCTCTGCAGATATGCATTTCCGCATCCTGGTATCCTGATACGTTATTCCTGGACGTACTGTCTCCAACAAGATGTCAAAGGTGAGTATTGTCGTGTGACAGTACTGGAAAAATTTGTCTGGATGTGTCCGCAGAGGTGAATAGAGCCTGTGAAAATGCCCTTTAGTGAGGCGTTGCCACAAAAGTGGATGCACCCGCATTCTTCTTCTCCTCCTTCGTGGATCAACTATCACGGGGTATGGCTGCCCAAAGCGACGTGACAAGACCCAATGAAATAACATCTGCTGAGTTGGTGTGAATTGCAGGAGGTCACACATGTTGCCCAAGTACCACCAAAACACCTACACAAGCACAGCAACAAAATGGCCATATGGGAGGGTTCCACCTGTTGGAGAGGCCTTAAATAGGATTATGCTGATGATTTAAATTAATTTCAGGCCTCTAAACCGTTAAATGTCCATTTTGTAAGGTTGCGTGAAAAAAACGCATTACGGATGCCATACAGATTACTTGCGGAGGTTTACATTCGTAAAATACGCAACCACACCTTGCCCATGGATTACATATGGATCACTGTTTTGGGATCATTTATGCATATTACGCCTGTAAAAAAAGGACTATATTTTGATACGCCAAGTGTCATGCCGGCCTTTTTGTAATCACTGCAAACTTGTGAGATATGCTCTCCTATGACCCCGCCAAATATTATTTTTTCTTTGGGGGGGAATGGGGTGCAATTCTAAGTTCTGCTATGGGACCCGGTGATTTCTATGTACAGATGACAGGTTGCAGTTAAATTAATAAGGTAACTAATATTCATTTACTCAATTCCCTGCTGCTCTGGTGGTCTCCTCTGATCTTTGTTTACTTCACTGCAACACTGGGCTCAGCAGTTTTGTTCTGTACATACTAGAGTCACCGCTGTGTTCAGTGATTGGCTGCAGCATTAATGTGGCTGTACAACACATGATTGTTCAACAAAGGGAACGAAGACTAACTGGGACCACCAGAGTAGCAGTGCTGAGATAACCTGAGTTTTGAAAGGTGAGTATTGATTGATTTTATTATTTTAAGCCATTCTTGACTATTTGTAAAAAAAAAAAAAAAAAAAAAATCCTAAACATTCTTTTATAAAAAAAATAATGTGATGCCACTAAGCGTAGCTTTCTACATACGGATATAGGGTCTGAATAAATCCATAGGTACTGGGATCCCCCTAGTGGTGGCTGGATGTTTGTATTAGGCTGTGTGCACATGTCACGCCTTTGCTGTTCGGATTTGTCACTAAACCTGAGGGATTTCCTGATGTCGGCAAAGTGAATGAGAATCCAGAGGTTTCATGCACACCGTGGTTATTTGTGACTTGCACATTTGTTGCAGATTGATATCTGCAGCATGTCAATTCTTTCAGCGTTTTTGTATTATTCTTTTTTCACCCATTGACTTTAATGAGGTCAGTCAAAAGCGCAGGTCTAAAAATGATTGCGGATTTACTGCTTTTTTGTAGCGTTTTTGCATGTGTTTTTAGACAGCAGTGAATGCGACAGAGATAGATAACCTATTTCGCCTCAGTAACATTATGAGAGTCCAATGCCCCCCTGGCGTCCCTGGGGCACATTTATTTGGTAACTATTGTCCTGCATTGCTTACAGCAGGGGTGTCAAACTGCATTCCTCGAGGGCCGCAAACCATGCAAGTTTTCCAGATTTCCTTAGCATTGCACAAGGTGCTGTAATCATGATGTGTGTAGGTGATTAAATTATCACCTGTGCAGTACAAGGAAATCCAGAAAACATGACCTGTTTGCAGCCCTTGAGGAATGCAGTTTGACACCCCTGGCTTACAGCCATATTAAATATATTATAATGGTTATGTGTGGCTGTTATTTTAGTTTGCACCTTGTTTGCACTGCTTAGTTCTGCCTTTGTGAGACTTCCATGACATCCCGTGAGGCTTATTTGCACATGCCCTGTTTATTTTCTTTTGTTTTTATATATGCATGGTATGTCTATTTACTTGCATCACACTACCATCCATTATTTAAATGTTAATTATATTCTTTGTGTGCAGTGTGTATACCTTTCCATCTTATATTTACAACCAATGTGGTGATTTGATTTGAAGGTCTTCAGGTATATATTGAGCCCTTCCTAGCAGGGGCGGATTATAATAGGATCAATCTGGGTGGTAGTCAAGGGCCCAGTGGTGTGTGTGGGGGCTACCTGGCCCTGGGCTACAACTCAGATTGCCCGCTGCTATCAGGGCATTACTGCACTGACTGGCGTATGGGCCCGGTGGGCAGAGGGGGCCCGCATCGGGCCCCGTCTCATCTGCTCACCGGGTCCCTACCGGCGCTGCGGCAGTTAAACACTACTGATGTGCGGGCGTGCACCTGCACATCAATAGTTAACAGCCGCCAGCCAATCGGAGGCTGGCAGCTGACATCAGCCACAGCGCGCATGTCACCGGCGTCTGATGTCATTGTCAGTCACCGGCGAGTGCGCGCTGCTGGAGGGAGCTTCGCCGCTGGAGCACGGACAGGTGAGGAGAACATTTTTTTATTTTTTTTATTGCGAATGGCAATCCGGGGGGCCTGGGCCAGTATGCTGGAAACTGGGGGCAGAGATGCTGGACACACTGGGGACAATATGCTGGACAGACTGGGGGCAATATGCTGGACAAAAATAGTACAAATTTAGGTCACCGCGTTATTCTAATGAAAGATAATTCACTTAAGCAGGTTCAAACAATGACATACTTGGGTAAACCTTGGGGTTATAGTTTATCAATAAATGGATAACCAATCTTGATAAATATATTGGTTAACGCTAGCTAGCAGCCACCGGTAGTAGTGACAGCCAGTACTCAAGGTATATGTAAATGACCAATCTGGGTAAAAGTTTGAGCGCCACCAGTGATAGTGAACATGTACCAGGGAGGAATATCACAATAACAAATGACAATTGAGCACTTCCTAGCAGTCACCGGTAATAGTGATCATATACCTGCATAAGTGATGCAATAACAAGTAAATATCTTTTTTTTTTTATTTAAATAGATTTTTATTGAAAATAAACATGAACATTACATTTTATGCATTTTCCAATATATTACAAAGTTTCTTCATTTTCCAAACCCCCAACAATCCCAACAACCCCCAAACCTCCCCCTCCCATGACAGCTCCTTCCCAGTTATACTTTTATTACCAGTATTGATGGCTCTTTGAGCCGCTTGACTCACTTATGACCGCTTATTCCTCTAGCAATCTCCCCCCTTCAAAAGGTCTTCATTCACCCATTTCCCATACCTACTCATCCCAGCTCGAGCCACGGAGACCACATTTTGTCAAACATTTCTATTTTCCCACGTCTTTTGTAGACCCCCTTTTCCAGATTGAGACCATGTTTAACATATTTCAGGAATTCACCCCTTGTAGGCGGCTCCTCCTTAATCCAATTCCTTGTTTCACCTTCCTAGCCATATATAATAGCCTAGCTATTGCTATCTTCCAGGTGTTATCCACTCTAATTTCCTCCACATATCCCAGTAGGCACACCATCGGATCTCTCGGCACTCTGCATTTATACGCCCCTTCCACACGGCTCAGTACCACCAACCAAAAAGCAACCAGTCTTGGACATGTCCACATCATGTGATATATTCCTGCATTTTCAGTCCTACATCTCGGGCATTCAGAGTCAGCACGTAACCCCGCTCTGTGTAACACTTTCCGGTGATTTATAGACTCTGTGCAAGATGTACAGCTGCAATAGTCTATACGGCTCACTTAGTGACACTCGTGGAACCCACTCCAATACCGACTCCCAGGTTTCATTCTCCATTGGGCCTAAATCTCTTTCCCACTTAGCTCTCGCTTTTAGAGGGAAATCCAGCAAGTATGCATGCAGTAGGTCCTTATAAAGGGTGGTAATGACTCCCCTTTTGGACCCTTCCCCACACACGTATTCCAAAACTATATCCTCTTGGATCTCAATACCACCGCCCTTGTTTTGAGCTTTAAAAGCATGTTTCATCTGGGCATATTGATACTCCCCAGTCGGTCTCAATCCAAACTCCCCCTGCAGCTGCGAAAAGGATTTTAACACTCGTTGTTGAATTATCTGAGCGACCAAATGGATTCCTTTGGCCTGCCACTCTGTCAGCACTCCAAGAGCCGCAAACTCAACCAAATTATTATTAAGCCATATCGGTGTAAATTTAGTCATTCCCGTAACCCCCCGAATCTGTCGCAGTCTGGTCCATAGTTTATGTATCAAAAACATAGTTGGATACAATTTCCCCAATACGCCCAAGGAGCCATCCTCCAGACACTGCACCACCGGTCGTCGGTTTGTCACCCCCTCCATCAAGTGTTGTACCGCACCGGAGGACGCCTCCCGCGCCCAGCCCTTCAAATGCTGACTTTGGGTTGCAAGAAAATATAACTCAGGGTTGGGCAAAGCCAAACCCCCATCTTCCTTGGGTCGCTGAAGCGTCTCCAAGCTAATACGTGGGTACTGTCTCCCCCATATCAGGCTTCTAAAAAGAGCATTAATCTGCCGGAATTTCCCACGTGGAATCCAAACTGGCGCGACTATGAGGAGTGTATTATACTATGTGGAGGACTATGGGAAGTGTATAATACTATATGGAGGACTGAGGAGTGTATTATACTATATGGAGGACTATGGGATGTGCATTTTACAATATGGAGGACTGTGGTGCACATTATAATATGTGGAGGACTATGGGGTTTATTATACTAAACAAGCAAAATGCTGCATATTCATCGAGTGATTGGATTGTTTATGCCGGAACAGTAATCCTTGTTCTCAGCAGCACATCACCCGTGTAAACTGTAGATGTGCTGCTGATAACATGATACTGCATGGTGATCTGTTAGTGATCTATTAGTGATCGTTCTGTCCCATCATTCTTTCTCAGTTGGTGTAAAGAGGCCGGGAAACAAGCGTTGAACAACTTCAATATTGTCGATCAAACTGATTTAGTGGCCTGAACTCAGCGCTTGTAAATACAACTGAAATGCTTTTGTGTGATGTGCAATATGTTAGCATTTGGGGCCCCATTTTAAACTTTGCCTAGGGCCCCACTTTGCCTAAAACCGGCCCTGCCGGCAGTGCTGCTAATATTGAGGTAGCCATGATGACATTCAGAGTTCACACAGACAGACGGTTTTACCATTCAGGACTTTGGGAAAGATGAGTAACAAGACAAGCGCTGATATTTACACATGGACAATCTGTTCGTAACTATTTCATCTATTTTTATGTTTTGCTGCAATGTGGTTTTTCTGTGGACAATTCAATAAACCACTACATGATTTATGAGAATATCATGACATTTTTTCTTTAAGAGTAAGGCACCTGGTGAATAGTCCTGATTAAATAAATGTGCTAAATAAGCATTTTTTTAACAGAGAGGGCAATAATGGAATGGGGGTGTGGGGGATTGGGATGAGAGGAAAGGGGATTTATAATGGATTTAGGAACGGGGAGGTGGAGGAAGACATTATTATCGATTATTATGTCTAACACAGTCCCTTATGTATAGCACAGTCCCTTAGTGTGTGTGTGTGTGTATATATATATATATATATATATATATATATATATATATATATATATATATATATATATATATATATATATAGCTTTGTCGCCTTAAAAGGAGGGGGGCCCAGACACAATTCCTGCACAGGGGCCCGAAGCTGTCTGTGTCCGCCCCTGTGGTAGTCAATGGGTGCAGAAACCCTGCATATCCACAAAAAGAATTGACATGCTGCAGAAAATAAAACGCTGCAAATCCGCATGTATTTTTCCGCAGCATGTGCACAACAATTCTCAATTTCCCATGGACTAACATTGCTTGTGCACTACACTGCGGATTTGATGCAATTCCGTGCGTCCAAAAAAGCTGCAGAAACGCATCAAAATCCGCAACGTGTGCACATAGCTGTATGTCCACACAGATACGGACGGTGCGCTTATCGCTCCCAAATTTATTCAAAAAAATACCCCTCAAAATGCGGTTCTTCGTTTTATTGCATCATTAATACATCACTGTTTTAACCCCTTGTTTACACGTCACTTATGGAAGTGATTTCTGGGTGACTTGTACCCTGAAATCGTGGCTGATAGACCCATTTTGTTTATTTGACTCAGTGCCAGTGTTGGAAAATTAGGTTTAATGTATATATATATGGCAGATATAAATAAAACCTAGACGTTCCACAGACATGTTTGCAGTGCACACGGGTGGTAATTAACTCCTTAGGACCTGAGACTATTGGTCCCTGTGATACAAGGGACCAAGGACAGGTCACATCCATCGTGCAGTTCCAGCGCCGTCCAGCAGGTGGCAGTGCAGCACAGGCAGCCCGCTGTTCCCGGCCTCTGGCTCGCCTTCCTGTTCCTCTGCCGCAAGTGTGAGGCGCTACTTTGAATTTGCCCCTTACTCCCAGTGGCTGCAGGGTGGGCGCGGCGCTGGTATGGCCGCGGCAGTGTCGCCCGAGCTGCAGTGGGACACGATGGAGCAGAGGAAGGACAAGGGGCAGAACCTGTATCACCAGCTGTACGTGTGGAAGATGCAGCAGCTTCCTGCAGACGTGCACAGGTTCTGTGACCCGGAGACGTCCGCGACCCGCAGGAAGCAGCTGCTGCACCTGCTCCGGAGCCTGGAGGACGCCTGCAGCTGCCAGCGCCTGCAGATCCTCTTCTCCTTCTCTGTGCCCAGCCCTCAGGTGCTGGAGCTGCTGTGTGCCCTCAACTTGCCACTGGTGTCAGCAGGAGCTGTGAGTGCCCTGCGCTTGCGTCACCCCATGTCCTGCGCCCACGTCACCCTGCACCCACATCACCCCTGTGCCCTGCGCCCACAGCACCCTGCGCCCACATCACCCTCGTGCCCTGCACCCACGTCACCCTGCACCCACGTCACCCTCGTGCCCTGCACCCACGTCACCCTCGTGCCCTGCACCCACGTCACCCTCGTGCCCTGCACCCACGTCACCCTCGTGCCCTGCACCCACGTCACCCTCGTGCCCTGCACCCACGTCACCCTCGTGCCCACGTCACCCTCGTGCCCTGCACCCACAGCACCCTGCGCCCACGTCACCCTCGTGCCCTGCACCCACGTCACCCTCGTGCCCTGCACCCACGTCACCCTCGTGCCCTGCACCCACGTCACCCTCGTGCCCTGCACCCACGTCACCCTCGTGCCCACGTCACCCTCGTGCCCTGCACCCACAGCACCCTGCGCCCACGTCACCCTCGTGCCCACGTCACCCTCGTGCCCTGCACCCACGTCACCCTCGTGCCCTGCACCCATGTCGCCCTGCACCCACGTCACCCTGCACCCACGTCACCCTCGTGCCCTGCACCCACGTCACCCTGCACCCACGTCACTCTGCGCCCACGTCACCCTCGTGCCCTGCACCCACATCACCCTCGTGCCCTGCGCCCATGTCACCAATGTGCCACGTCACCCTTGTGCCCTGCGCCCACGTCACCCATGTGCCACATCGCTCTACACCCACGTCGCCCTCTCCTCCCCTGCGCCTGCACCACCCCATGTTGACATGTCACGTAGCAGCAAATCTCAGAAAAATTGTACATCAAAAACATCTGTGCCGCTTGTCTACTGATATTTAGAGTCGTGATTTTGCTGGAAATAAAAGGTTACGGTAAGTTGCAGACAAATCACAATGTGACAACACAGGAAACCATTACATCCAGTGTTGCATTGTGGCACTGCAATTTTATGCCTCCGCAGTAATGGACCCTGATCCATATCAGCTTTCTTTTTTGTTTTGTGGTATTTGTTGCCGTTTTTTTTTTTTTTTTTTTTTTTTGCTCCAAATTCTTCAAAGTGGCGTACATACACCATTCATGCAATTTGTGCAAAATCCAAAATGGTCTTTATGCAATAAGTCTCATTTTTACAATGTCAATGTGGTATGACACGTCGCTGTGTAATCCTGGCCATACACTAGGGCTCCCAGCAATATCAAGATTGTGCTTGTTGCATTATATCGTCCCATTTTCTATGGTGTCTCACTGCGACTGACGGTTACACGTGGGACTCACCATTGAGTTCAATTTAGGTAACATGCAACTTCAATTTTGCAGTTTTTTTTTCTTTGTTACAGCAAAATCGCAGCTCTAAAATAGTTGCGCTTCAGCTTGGTATAATGAAATATTTTTGGTTGCATGAGACAACTTTCCTTGTAGCCCCAGCCTTATCACTGCAGCGCTCAGCTACCTGTCACCTGACCTAAGTTCACAGCATCATTATGTTGTTGGGTTGGGTCACCAGATGTGCTCATGATGGGGTCTGTAACATCGGCCGACAGTCTTAGGGTATGTGCACACGTCAGGATTAGCGTTTTTTTTGCGGAATTTCGCTATAAAAACGCTATAAATCCGGTAAAAAAAGCTAACATTATGCATCCTATCTTTTAGAATGCATTCCGCATTTTTTGTGCATATGTTAGCGTTTTTTTCCTCAAAAAAAACGCATTCCACAAAAAAAACTGACATGCTCATTATTTTTGCGGATTTTTTGCGGATTTCCTAGCAAAAAGGACATTCCGGAAAGAAAAAAAAACGCAAAAAATCCGCGCAAAAAACGCGAGAAATCCACGCGAAAAAAAACGTGGATTTCTGGCAGAATTCTCAGGATTTTGTCAGGAATAAATCCTGACGTGTGCACATACCCTTAGGCTGCCGTCACACTAGCACTATTTGGTCAGTATTTTACATCAGTATTTGTAGCCAAAACCAGGAGTGGGTGATAAATGCAGAAGTGATGCATATGTTTCTATTATACTTTCCCTCTAATTGTTCCACTCCTGCTTTTGGCTTACAAATACTGATGTAAAATACTGACCAAATACGGAACGTGTGACGGCAGCCTGATGTGTATGGGGGACTCCCAACCCTCCATTGACAGATGATGAATTTTGGAGATACGGATCTGACTTGTCCGATTTCCGACTACCGATCCTTCTGTTCGCTAAGAGATAAGCCGCTGTCTGGCAGCGGGTTTCTTATGTGGAATGCTCCTGTGTGTGGGAAAGTTGGACGAGATAGTCGCCGGATGATCATTGTTGAGCCGACCTCCATCTATTATGTATGGGGCCTCTTTCAGACACAAGTCCTGGCCAATCTGTACCTCCAAAGTCCGGAACTGGCAGCTTCATAGATCCCGTGATCAGGTCGGAACTTGCATCTATAACACGGGCTTCCATATAAAACAGTTCTCTGTAATCTGCCTTCATATGGCAAGTGTCTGATTTACACCAAATATTCCCCTACAATGAGAGCATAAGGAATCCTCCCAACCTGCTGGTGAACATAGTTCCATGAGCGTTGAGCCCCACACTTCACAATGCTTTGCTTATTCCTCCTTTGTCCGCTGTTTGTCTAGGGCACTGGATACTGGGAATTCTTACTGCAGTCTCGTGGACTGGATGTCGTGGCTTTTGATCAGAACACCATTTTTCCCTCGGAGATGCGTTACACAGAGGTCATGGTAAGAGCAGTGTGGCGAAAACGAAGCATAATAACATGTATATTAGAGATGAGCAAATTGAATGTCAGATTTTGTTTCATTTTCTGGACCTGGCGAATTTGAACAATTTGTAATTTGGTGAGCACTAATTGCGAGCGTCCCAGTAATGCCATGCTACTATCACATCACACAGAATAGCACAGCCTATCATAGCCATAGCCTATATAGTGTGTGTCCATTGTGTCCGCCTCAATGGTGGGCTCCGCAACCTAGCCCGTACTCTTTATAATAGATTCCAAGTCCTCGGGGTGCTCTGTAAATTTGTGCTAGATACATTTTACAATCTATATTTTTTTTACCAGTTTTTTTCATTGACTTTAACTTTTTATTTTTATTTTGTAGGCCTCATTCAGAGGTCCGTGATTTTTCACCTAGGCAAAAAAATGGTATGAGTGTCATCATTGTTTGATCAGAATGTCAGTGTTTACTATCTGTGTTTCATCACTGATTGTCACAGAAAAATAAATGACAAAGCTTCTCCTGTTGATTACAATGTTAATCATGGGCAGCACATTTTTATACATAGTCCATAAAAAACCCCGGGTATGTGAACAGTCCTATAGTCTATAATGGGAACATGTTCTATCCATGAAAAACACAAGACAGAACACGTATGTGAAAACAGGATGTCTGAATGAGACCATAGGCCGGGTTCACATTTGCGTATCTGTGCGCAGTGTTTGATCCGCATGCGTCCATGTCTTTAACATGGTGTACGCAGAGACATGCAATCGGATGCGTACACATGCGTCGTTTCGTAGTGTTCGGTGAACGCAACATGTTTTTGAGGCGTCAATTATGCGCAGCCATGCGGATGACTGTGGATTGAGCGCATCAAAAAAACGCATTACTGTCTATGAGAACGCATTTGTACGCAAGGACATGTGTTTGATACGCTTGCGTACTTCAGACTGCGCATGTCCAGGAACTGTTTTGAGAACCGCCCTCCTGGAAATATCGAACGCACGCGCACAAACAGGCAAAAATGCATACAAACGCATGCATACGCAGCGTTTTATTTTTGCCGTCATGCATAAGCTGAGGCGGATAAAAAACGCTGCGTAAACACGCGCTTGCATGCTTTTGCGCATGCAGATGATGTGCTGCACATATATACGCAAATGTGAACTTAGCCTTAGGAAGTTTTTCTTGTACTGCCACTTTAAGATAAAACAAACCACCAACTATAATAAAAGCACACGTATTGCCAAATCAGAAACTGAAGAAACTTACTACTAGTATTTATTACACTGGTTTCAGGTGAAGCTTCTGAATATACGTCTGTTATTTGTAGACTGGAGGCCCTGACGTCTTGGAGAACTATCCAGACAGAGCCTTGTTTCTTGCCTGGCCTGATGCAGATGGTAAGAATTTATATATATTTTAGCCAAGATTTTTGCTAAACGTTTGAGATTATATTACTCAGGGATATCGGTCTATAGTTTGATCATGATTTGATGAGCAAGTGTACTTGTTACTCGGGTTTTCCCAAGCATTCTGGGTTGATCGCCGAGTATTTTGGCGTGCTCTGAGGCTTAGTTTTCGTCGCCGCAGATGCGTGATTTGCGACTGCCTGAATACATGTGGGGTTGCCTGTTTGTTAGGGAATTCCCACATGTACTCAGGCTGTCCAGCAGCCGCAAACCATCCAGGTGCGGCGACGTAAACTAAATCTCCGAGCACGCCAAAATACTCGGAGACCACCTGAGCGTGCTCGGGGGAAAAACAAGTACACTCACTCATCACTAATCACAATGAGTGGTCTGAGTTTGGTTTGGGTATCATAGATGTAGCTGCTGTAAGAGATGCTGCCCCTGGCTTTTTTCCATCCCTCGGAGTTAAAGTAGTGAAATGGGGAATAAGAACAGACTTATAGTAAAGAGCAGACAAGCCATCTGGGCCTGGTTTTTATTAAGTTTTAGTTGGTGGATAGCTGTTCTTATTTTGGTGATGGCCTAATGGAGGAGATGAGACATATTGAAATTGAGGACTGGGAGGGAAAAAGAGTTAAGGAAAGTGTCTATTTTTTGCCTGATGTCTGGGGAAGTGTCGTTGTGTAGCTGCTCAAGCTACGGCTGGAACAAGCATGTAATCTGTTGCCGGTTGGACATAAGGCCTATGTCGGTACGTAGTCGTATTGGGGTATGTGGTACAGCGGGGGGTCAATTGAGGCATCTAGGAAGATTATAGTTGCTTTTATTATTAATTATGTGGAAGCGTTGTTGGGACCAACAGAGGGCTCTCTGTGTTTTCGGAGAGACAAAGATCAATTTGAGAGCGGGCACGTTCAAGATCTCTGTATATAGAGGGGCAGGGCGAGCTCTTAATACTGACACCTTATTCTCAAGATCAGCTGTTCTCCCGAAGCCTCTTAGCACTGCTTTATGAGCTTCCCAAATTGATGAAGAGGATGTCTAGCTCAAAGAGCAGTAGTAATCAAGGTGGTTACTCAATAGAAAAATAGATGCATTCAAAGAAAAGAACACTGTCCCTACAGTCAAACATGGCGGAGGTTCCCTGATGTTTTGGGGTTGCTTTGGTGCCTCTGGCACTGGAATGCTTGATCGTGTGCATGGCATTATGAAGTCTGAAGACTACCAACAAATTTTGCAGCATAATGTAGGGCCCAGTGTGAGAAAGCTGGGTCTCCCTCAGAGGTCATGGGTCTCCCAGCAGGACAATGACCCAAAACACACTTCAAAAAGCACTAGAAAATGGTTTGAGAGAAAGCACTGGAGACTTCTAAGGTGGCCAGCAATGAGTCCAGACCTGAATCCCATAGAACACCTGTGGAGAGATCTAAAAATGGCAGTTTGGAGAAGGCACCCTTCAAATATCAGGGACCTGGAGCAGTTTGCCAAAGAAGAATGGTCTAAAATTCCAGCAGAGCATTGTAAGAATCTCATTGATGGTTACCGGAAGCGGTTGGTCGCAGTTATTTTGGCTATTTTGGTTATTAGGCTGAGGGTGCCGATACTTTTGTCTGGCCCATTTTTGGAGTTTTGTGTGAAATGATCAATGTTTTGCTTTTTGCTTCATTCTCTCTTGTGTTTTTTCATTTAAGACAAATTAACCCCTTAGCGACCGCCGATACGCCTTTTAACGGCGGCCGCTAAGGGTACTTAAACCACAGCGCCGTTAATTAACGGCGCTGTGGAAAAAGTGAATAGCGCCCCCCAGAGGCCGATTTTCTCCGGGGTCTCGGCTGCCGGGGGTGGCCGAGACCCCAGAGAACATGATTTGGTTTTTTTTTCACCCTCCCCGCATTTGCGATCGCCGGTAATTAACCGTTTACCGGCGATCGCAAAAAAAAAACAAAACACGCGATCTCTTTTTAATTTCTCTGTCCTCCGATGTGATCGCACATCGGAGGACAGAGAAAAGGGGTCCCTGGTGGCCCCCAATACTCACCTATCTCCCCCGATGCTCCTCGTGTCTCCCGGTGGGCGCCGCCATCTTCAAAGTGTCGGGCGCAGTGCGCCCGCCGGCCGGCCCCGCGAGAATCTTTGGGGTCTCGGCTGCCGGGGGTAGCCGAGACCCCAAAGAGCATGATCGGGGTCGGTTTTACCGACCCCTGTTTTGCGATCGCCGGTAATTAACTGTTTACCAGCGACCGCAAAAAAAAAAAAAGAAAAGAAAAGTAAAGTGTAATTCTCTGTCCTCTGATGTGATCGCACATCAGAGGACAGAGAAATAGGGGGATTCGGGGACCCTACAATACTCACCTGTGTCCCTGGATCCTCTTGCTGCTCCTCCTGGCCGCCGGCAGAAGAAAATGGCGGGCGCATGCGCAGTGCGCCCGCCATCTGCCGGCCGGCAGGAGAACAGCAGTTGGGGCTAAAATTAGGGTTAGGGCTAGGGTTGGGGCTAAATTTAGGGTTAGGGTTGGGGCTAAATTTAGGGTTAGGCTTCTTTCACACTTACGTCGATACGGGGCCGTCGCAATGCGTCGGCCCGACATACCGACGCACGTTGTGAAAATTGTGCACAACCTGGGCAGCAGCTGTAGTTTTTCAACGCATCCGCTGCCCAATCTATGTCCTGGGGAGGAGGGGGCGGAGTTACGGCCACGCATGCGCGGTCAGAAATGGCGGATGCGACGTACAAAAAAACGTTTCATTGAACGTTTTTTTGTGCCGACGGTCCGCCAAAACACAACTGATCCAGTGCACGATGGACGCAACGTGTGGCCATCCGTCACGATCCGTCAGCAATACAAGTCTATGGGCAAAAAACGCATCCTGCGGGCACATTTGCAGGATCCGTTTCTTGTCCAAAACGACGGATTGCGACGGAATGCCAAACGACGCAAGTGTGAAAGTAGCCTTAGGGTTAGGGTTGGGGCTAAAGTTAGGGCTAGGGTTGGGGCTAAAGTTAGGGTTAGAGCTGGGATTAGGGTTAGGGTTTGGATTAGGGTTGGTATTAGGGTTAGGGTTGGCATTAGGGTTACGCTTGGGATTAGGGTTAGGTTTGGGATTAGGGTTAAGGCTAGGGTTGGGATTAGGGTTAGGTTTGAGGTTAGGGTTGAGATTAGGATTAGGGGTGTGTTGGATTTAGGGTTTTGATTAGGGTTATGGTTAGGGTTGACATTAGGGTTGTTTTGGGGTAAGGGTTGTGATTATGGTTAGGGTTAGTGATTAGGATTATGGATCAGGTTGGGATTAGGGTTAGGGGTGTGTTGGGGTTAGGGTTGGAGCTAGAATTGGGGGGTTTTCACTGTTTAGGTACATCAGGGGGTCTCCAAACACGACAGCCAATTTTGCGCTCAAAAAGTCAAATGGTGCTCCCTCCCTTCTGAGCTCTGCCGTGCGCCCAAACAGTGGGTTACCCCCACATATGGGGCATCAGCGTACTCGGGATAAATTGGACAACAACTTCTGGGGTCCAATTTCTCTTGTTACCCTTGTGAAAATAAAAACTTGGGGGCTACAAAATCTTTTTTTGTGAAAAAAAAAAATATTTTTTATTTTCACGACTCTGCATTCTAAACTTCTGTGAAGCACTTGGGCATTCAAAGTTCTCACCACACATCTAGATAAGTTCCTTGGGGGGTCTAGTTTCCAAAATGGGGTCACTTGTGGGGGGTTACTACAGTTTAGGTACATCAGGGGCTCTGCAATCGCAACATAATGCCCACAGACCATTCTATCAAAGTCTGCATTCCAAAAAGGCGCTCCTTCCCTTCCAAGCTCTGCCGTGCGCCCAAACAGTGGTTTACCCCCACATATGGCGCATCAGCGTACTCGGGATAAATTGGACAACAACTATTGCAGTCCAATTTCTCCTGTTACCCTTGTGAAAATAAAAACTTGGGGGCTACAATATCTTTTTTGTGGAAAAATTTTTTATTTTTTATTTTCACGACTCTGCATTCTAAACTTCTGTGAAGCACTTGGGCATTCAAAGTTCTCACCACACATCTAGATAAGTTCCTTGGTGGGTCTAGTTTCCAAAATGGGGTCACTTGTGGAGGGTTTCTACTGGTTAGGTACATCAGGGGCTCTGCAAACGCAACATCATACCCGCAGACCATTCTATCAAAGTCTGCATTCCAAAACGGCGCTCCTTCCTTCCGAGCTCTGCCGTGTGCCCAAACAGTGGTTTACCCCCACATGTGGGGTACCAGCATACTCAGGACAAATTGGACAACAACTTTTGGGGTCCAATTTCTCTTGTTACCCTTGTGAAAATAAAAACTTGGGGGCTAAAAAATCTTTTTTGTGGAAAAAAAAAATATTTTTTATTTTCACGGCTCTGCATTATAAACTTCTGTGAAGCACTTGGGCATTCAAGGTTCTCACCACACATCTAGATAAGTTCCATGGGGGGTCTAGTTTCCAAAATTGGGTCACTTGTGGGGGATTTCTACTGTTTAGGCACATCAGGGGCTCTCCAAACGCGACATGGCGTCCGATCTCAATTCCAGCCAATTCTACATTGAAAAAGTAAAACGGCACTCTTTCTCTTCCAAGCTCTGCGGTGCGCCCAAACAGTGGTTTACCCCCACATATTGGGTATCGACGTACTCAGGAGAAATTGCACAACAACTTTAGTGGTCTAATTTCTCCTGTTACCCTTGTGAAAATAAAAATTTGTGGGCAAAAAGATCATTTTTGTAGAAAAAAATGCAATTTTTTTTTTTTCACGGCTCTACGTTATAAGCTTCTGTGAAGCACATGGGGGTTCAAAGTGCTCGCCACACATCTAAATAAGTTCCTTAAGGGGTCTAGTTTCCAAAATGGTGTCACTTGTGGGGAGTGTCCACTGTTTAGGTACATCAGGGGCTCTCTAAACGTGACATGGCGTCCGATCTCAATTCCAGACAATTCTGCATTGAAAAAGTCAAACGGCGCTCCTTCACTTCTAAGTTCTGCGGTGCGCCCAAAAAGTGGTTTACCCCCACATATGGGGTATTGGCGTATTCAGGAGAAATTGCATAACAAAATTTATGGTTACATTTCTGTTTTTACACTTGTGAAAATAAAAAAAATGGTTCTGAATTACCGTAAGATGTTTGCAAAAAAAAGGTAAATGTTCATTTTTTCCTTCCACATTGTTTCAGTTCCTGTGAAGCACGTAAAGGGTTAATAAACTTCTTGAATGTGGTTTTGAGAACCTTGAGGGATGTAGTTTTTAGAATGGTGTCACACTTCATTATTTTCTATCATATAGACCCCTCAAAATGACTTCAAATGTGATGTGGTCCCTAAAAAAAAATGGTGTTGTAAAAATGAGAAATTGCTGGTCAACTTTTAACCCTTATAACTCCCTAACAAAAAAAAAATTTGTTTCCAAAATTGTGCTGATGTAAAGTAGACATGTGGGAAATGTTATTTATTAACTATTTTTCGTGACATATCTCTCTGATTTAAGGGCATAAAAATACAAAGTTTGAAAATTGCAAAATTTTAAAAATTTTCGCCATATTTCCGTTTTTTTCATAAATAATCGCAAGTAATATCGAAGAAATGTTACCACTAACATGAAGTACAATATGTCACGAAAAAACAGTCTCAGAATCAGCGGGATCCGTTGAAGTGTTCCAGAGTTATAACCTCATAAAGTGACAGTGGTCAGAATTGCAAAAATTGGCCTGGTCATTAAGTACCAAATTGGCTCTGTCACTAAGGGGTTAAATGAAGATAATAATACCAAAGAATTTGTGTTTGCAATCATTTTCAGGAAGAAAATGAGTATTATCTGACAGAATTGCAGGGGTGTCAATACTTTTGGCCATGACTGTATAAGCAAATGATATAAAAGTCAGTTGCGACCTTGATGTTCGACCATTGGATGTTGGAACCAGCTCTTTCCGGTTTCTTCCATTAGTCGCACATGCACTTAACCCCTTGGTCAGTCACTTCCTTCCCCGCCCCCAGGATTGTCCTGGTCTCCCAAAGTGTGAATTTCCAAAACCTATGATGGATCATAATTTCTGTATGGAAGGTCACATGGTGGTGATTTTGGCACCATTGTATCTGTCCTATCCCGTTACACTTGGAGATCAAATACAGTTTCGCTACCTGGATTCTACTAGCTGTTCTACATAACTCCCAACCCCTGGGTGCTAGAATGGGTTGAAACCCTGGAAGGCATTCAGCCCCTTACAGATATATCCTACCTGACTGGAGGAAGATTGAATGAAGCAGTCACATAGCATGGGCTCATACTCTATGAGCCTGTATACTAGCTGGTGAGGCTGGACCACCTGCTTAGCCAGGTGTCCTGTTACAGCTACACAAACTGAAGGAGGATTGTAATCTGCCTTTAAATCCCCCCATATTCTTTACATTTAGGATTAAGTATGCAGTATGAGTTGTGGCAAAGCAACGTAGTGCTTCGAGCATGTTCAAAAACTAGGTCAAGTGGATGTGGGAAAAAAAAAGGAAATTGGTGAGTGTTAGGGGCGTAATAGGAAACAAAGGTCACCAGTTCATCTGAAATGGAGCTCTTTGATATTAAGTGGCGACCTTCTTTGTCCGCTCTTAGCGATTTATAGAGGAAGGGTTTGGATTTTTTTAAACAAATGGCTACACCTTTGGCTTTATTTGGAGCAGCGTCGGTATAGAAAAGTGGGTAAGAGGGGAACATGAACTTTGGGTGCTGTATGTTAAAAAATGAGTCTTTTGAAGTTAAATCACATCTGCTTGTAAGGATCGGTAATAGCGAAAGGCTGTAGTACGTTTTTGTGGGGAGTTACGGCCCCAACACGTTGTGTGATAGAATGGTTAGCGGCATGGTGTTAGAGATATTTGGGTCGTATACAGGCACCACCTGTGGCCTATCATTGTATTGGGAGCCCAAATTTGGGAGTTGTTTAGTGCCCTCTCGGGTGAGGTTGTGTTAAGTAGAACAGTTAAACGAGGAGGAGCAACATTAATAGTAATGAAGAAGGCTGAGTACAGTGTGCTGAGCCGCAGCGTGTAGTAACGCTGGAGGATCATGCAGCTTTCTTAGGAACCACACAATTATGTGTATAATGACTATAATGGGGTTTTGTGAGGGGTTGGGTTCGCTTAACAGGTAATGAACCTGCTATCATGTGTAGGGCATACCACATTAACTATGTAAGTGACAATTATTGGTTCAACTGAGGAAGTGAGTGATGGGTTTAATCCCAGTACCAAGGTGTATGGCATTTAAGTAAGGTTATGGAGGGAAGAGCTTGACTCGGATGGGACTCTAGCTTGAACTCTAAAGAACAAAGTGTACGATTTAAAGACAAAGAGGCCCCTAGCAGGTTAGCAATAACAAAGAATTGCTATAACTGAGAACATCAGGCAACCATATAAAAGCATTAAGAGACCAAAACAAAGACTCAGGTAAACCACAGTAAGAGTCAATGGCAAATAGTATCTGTACAAGGGGAAGACACGTAACCATCCTGGAGATGCAGGATGATAGTGGGCATTAAATAGTTTAGAGTTTGAGATGGTGCTCGGTAAGCTGTGCACACAGGGTTTAGCGTCCACTGAGTGGTCACGTGGTATAGAGCGACTATGTTTAGATTGTTGTGGAGGAGATGAAGTTGATGGTGATGAGGATTGGTCCAGAAGCCATAGTTTGGTGAGGTAGCAGTTGTCGCCTTCAGGGTAGAGGAACCACATCCAAATAGGTGAAAATCCATTTAAACAGGAAACCCCGGCGGTATTTGATATTTTTTGGAGTGGAGGATTTTTAGGTACGGTTTCATGGCCCATCTCTTGATGATGGTTGTTGGGGCCAAGTCTGAAAAATGTTTTAGGAGTGACCTTGGGATTTCAGGGTCGAGGAATTCCGTGCCACTTGTAATATTTGTTCTTTTGAAGAAGTGAAGTCTGAGAATAATGTCACGGAGTGGGCCGTCAGGTTTACGTTTACTCAGCTCTATGAATGCGGTCCATCTCTAGATGCTCAATTGGGATTCCAGATAGCAGTTCTACCATTTCCAAAATCATCCAGTTTATTGTTGAGGGAGTAGATTTCTTTGTGGAGCATCTCCATCTCCATCTCTTTGTCTTTGGTATTGAGGGCTGCAGTGGCAGAGTCCATCTTGTCTTTGAGATCAGAAGTTTGGGAATTCAAGTTTTCTAAGTTCTTTAGAAAGTTCCATAATTAGTTTATCTGACATTTTGGACAGCCTGGAGTGTAGGATAGACAGAAACTGTAGTACTAGGGTAGCATGGTCCGAGGTAGGAGTACACGGAATCCTGGTTGTGGACGCTGGAATCGTTTGTCAACCCCATCTGGTAAAGAGGAGCAGAGTAACTCTGCTGGAGAGTGTGGCCTGGAAGACATATGGTCCCCGAGATCTGCTGGAGATTCATTCTTGAGGTTAAGATTTCGGTATCAGGGCAGTTATGAATTGTTGGATAATCTGGTGACTATAGTGCAGCACTGGTTGAATAAGTCAAAGGGAAAGTGCGCTGAGCTCTCCAGGGTGGAGAGGAGAGAGGATTAAGTCATCACGGAAGTCCTGGGCCTCGGCCCATTAAAGTTAGCATTATAGGGCTGGCTTGGTTGTAGATTGAAGGATATAGCTAGTTAATGAGGTCACAGTCTGATGTTTTGCCCCTTCATGTAGTTTTCAAAAATTGTGGGTTGTAAGTAGTAACTTTTGTGACTGAAGGTGTGATTTTAATGAATGGCCACTAGATGTCAGCAGTGGCCTACAGCATATTTCCACATGTATAGGATTAACCCTAATGATGCCAAGTTGTGCTTAAGGTACCTTCACACTGAATGATATCGCTAGCGATCCGTGACGTTGCAGCGTCCTGGCTAGCGATATCGTTCAGTTTGACAGGCAGCAGCGATCAGGATCCTGCTGTGACCTCGTTGGTCGCTGCAGAAAGTCCAGCACTTTATTTCGTCGCTGGACTCCCTGCAGACATAGCTGAATCGGCGTGTGTGACGCCGATTCAGCGATGTCTTCACTGGTAACCAGGGTAAACATCGGATTACTAAGCACAGGGCCGCGCTTAGTAACCCGATGTTTACCCTGGTTACCAGCGTAAACATTAAAAAAAAAAAAAACACTACATACTTACCTTCTGCTGTCTGTCCCCGGCGCTGTGCTTCTCTGCTCTGGCTGTGAGCGCCGGCCAGCCGGAAAGCACAGCGGTGACGTCACCGCTCTGCTTTCCGGCCGCTGTGCTCACAGTCAGTGCAGGAAAGCACAGCGCCGGGGACAGACACGGAAGATAAGTATGTGGTGTTTGTTTTTTTTACGTTTACGCTGGTAACCAGGGTAAACATCGGGTTACTAAGCGCGGCCCTGCGCTTAGTAACCCGATGTTTACCCTGGTTACCCGAGGACTTCGGGATCGTTGGTCGCTGGAGAGCTGTCTGTGTGACAGCTCTCCAGCGACCACACAGCGACGCTGCAGCGATCGACATCGTTGTCGGTATCGCTGCAGCGTCGCTGAGTGTGACGGTACCTTTAGCCAAGGCATAGTACATGAGGTAACCTTGAGTGAGAGAAGAATTGATAAGCCCCTGCATCTTCAAATCTGGAGAAATCCAATTGAAGGCTATTGGGAGTCACCTATATGCTGTCTGTTGTTACAAGGTAACTGAGGGCAGGGAACTATTGAGGGAGTGCGGCTAGGAGCCCAGCTGGGATGGTAATGTAACCGGAGGGGAGCTATTTTGGGTAGAGCAGTTTGTGCGCTGGCCACCGGAGCCTCGGTGCGTCAGTGCCAGCACCTGTGTTGTCAGACGACAAAACTGCAGGGTGTCTCTCACCTCCAGGCTGCCAGCTAGAGCCGTCCCATCGCTGGAGGAGAAGGGGCAGACAAAACGTGGCCGGGTCCATGCAGCTTGGCCGAGTGTAGGAGAGGATGCGGTCCATGTAGTGCATTTTGATTCACGAACACACTATTCCTTTTCTTTTTCTTAAGCCTTTAACAGTTTTGGATTTTGTAACCTATATATTGATGCCATCTTACAGCATGTGCTCTTTTACAGAGTCTTCCCACTTCTCTCAGGATTGCCTGGCTTACTTCAGAGGTCACACACTTTTTCATGTGGGAGAACTTCTTGGAGAAACATTGTCATCCAACCCCTGGGGTCAGTCCACCTCGCGTGCCTTCCAACTGTCCCTGGCTGAGGACTTCTGCTGTGTGAAGAGGATCCGGTTGCCCAGTTGGCCAGGACAAGTCGACTCCTTTAGTGTATGGAAACGGAAGAATCCTCAGTTTGTGCTCTGTGATGGGGCTCATTTTCAGTACGCGGAGACTGATCTGGACGTATAACCTCTCGAGAGTATTAATATTTTTGCAGACAGATATAACTTCTATACTTCACAGCCTCCATGGTTATGGCCCAATGTGACAATGACTTGTATCGTGGTGTTCTCACACTGATCCCGTGGATCCATACATCTGCTACCATGAATGTAATTGTATAACGAGATTAAGACCTGACAGAGAAGAAAGGGTCACAAGTGCTCTAAAAATGATTAATAATGCTCTTCATTTTATATAGAGACAGCATATTCTGCAGCACTTTACCATAAGGAGTCACATAATTGCAAACTAATCTGCCAAACAGAAGTGATGGGCTTGTTTGCAAGTGCTGCAATATGAGGAGATAGGGAAAACCCAAAGTAAAAAGTGCTTGTTTTGTGTGGTCCAGCCATCTTTTATAATAAATAGGATTACATATGGAAAGCTGTGTGAACCGGTCAGCAGCAAGTATCTGTGTATGTACAGATATGAAGTGCTATTGAGTACACTGTGTGTGGGGGACAGTGTTCAAGAGACAAGGTTTAGATCAATAATGTAAAAAGAGAAAATAGTTAATTAGTAAACATGTTAAGCCAGCCTAAAAATGTGTTTTCGGGGCACAGTTAAAACTAGATGCTGGGAATTAACTTGATTGGTGTAGTGCATTTCAGAGAGATGATGTAGCTTCAGAAAAGTCTTGGAGACGGGATTGGAGGTTATAATTACTGATTATATTAGGCTTACAAAATTGGCAGAATTGAGAGAACTGGAAGGGTACTAAACGGATATGAGGGAAGAGATGTGGGATGATGCAGCACTATGGAGATATAAATATATATATTTTTTACAAGCAAGTCTTATCAGTCATTGCTGCGGAGTCACAGTCGGTATAAAATGGACAGACTACGACTCCTAAAATATAAATTGGGTACAGTAGTACAATGCTGTAATGTTTTCATAATAATTTGGGTAAGTTATGAGATGTCCCATAAATGTCTGTTCTGTTCATGATCTAAGGATCTCTGCTTTTAGTTGAGATTAATCTGTGCTGCACTTTATGTACAGACTCAGTAGTGGCGCTCCTCCTCTACAGATAAGGCTGTGTGCACACGGTGCGGTTTTTTGCGTTTTTTCCCGATAAGAACCCTATAAAACCGCAAAAAAACGCATACAATAAGCATCCCATCATTTAGAATGAATTCTGCATGTTTTGTGCACATGATGCGTTTTTTTCCGCGAAAAAAACGCATCGCGGTAAAAACCGCAGCATGTTCATTAATTTTGCGTTTTTTTTGAGTGGATTTCCCACTACAAAATGCATTGGGAAGTGTCTGGAAAAAACCGCGGCAAAACCGCATGCAGATTTCTTGCAGAAAATGTCCGGTTTTTCTCAGGAATTTTCTGCGAGAAATTCTGAACGTGTGCACATAGCCTAAGAGAAAAAAGGTGCTGGGAAGGAATGTCTGCAGCCCTGCACTCATCTCAGAACTGCTAGTTTGAACAGTAAATAGCTTGATTATTCTATGATAATGGTGATGAAAAACCTGATGTTACCATTTGACTACAGTAAAGTTATCATTTAAACATGAGCCGTGTATGAGGGAGTCAGTCATGCAAATCAAAGAGTCTGCGTAAAGGTACCTTCACACATAACGATATTGTTAACGATATCGTTGCTTTTTGTGACGTAGCAACGATATCGTTAATGAAATCGTTATGTGTGACAGCGACCAACGATCAGGCCCCTGCTGGGAGATCGTTGGTCGCTGAATAAAGTCCAAAACTTTATTTCGTCGCTGGACTCCTGCTGACATCGCTGGATCGGCGTGTGTGACACCGATCCAGCGATGTCTTCACTGGTAACCAGGGTAAACATCGGGTAACTAAGCGCAGGGCCGCGCTTAGTAACCTGATGTTTACCCTGGTTACCATCCTAAAAGTGAAAAAAACAAACGCTACATACTTACCTACAGCCGTCTGTCCTCCAGCGCTGTGCTCTGCACTCCTCCTGTACTGGCTGTGAGCGTCGGTCAGCCGGAAAGCAGAGCGGTGACGTCACTGCTCTGCTTTCCGGCCGCTGTGCTCACACAGACAGTACAGGAGGAGTGCAGAGCACAGCGCTGGAGGACAGACGGCTGTAGGTAAGTATGTAGCGTTTATTTTTTTTTACTTTTAGGATGGTAACCAGGGTAAACATCGGGTTACTAAGCGCGGCCCTGCGCTTAGTTACCCGATGTTTACCCTGGTTACCGGCATCGTTGGTCGCTGGAGAGCGGTCTGTGTGACAGCTCTCCAGCGACCAAACAGCGACGCTGCAGCGATCCGGATCGTTGTCGGTATCGCTGCAGCGTCGCTTAATGTGAAGGGGCCTTTAGTTGAAGGTTTGGCTTACCGAATCCACAGACCTACTATCAGTGACTGATGGTATTTGTCGATAAATTCATCAGACGTATAAATATTTTTATATCGTGGTTGTTTAACTTGAGCTGCACATTTTAAGATACAGTATGTTCATTTCAGAAACACATTTAAAAGGCTTGTAAATAGAAGCAACTTTGCAATTTACCTTTTATTATAAATACTCTCCACTCCTGAAAACAGAGAGATTTTTAATTTTATACTTCCTGCTCGATGCCTATGTTAACAACTCTCCTCTGCAATCTTGATTCTGGACGGTTTCCTAGGTAAGGAGTGTGCGCTTGCATGCTCTATGCTTTATATTCTGCAAGCACCGCTCTGAAGATTCTGCTGCTTCACGTCAACAGAGCAAGTCTTCTGCTCTGCACTGTCGATGGGGTGTGACTGCTGATGTCATGTTGATTGACAGCCAGCTCTCCACAGTTTCAAAATGGGGAGCTAGCTGTCAGTCAGCATGACGTTGCCAGTCCTCTCTGCGCTGCTGATGGGGCATAAGAGAAGCTGCTGCTCTGTGTTGTCAGCAGGAGCTGCACAATCTCCAGCACGAATGGTCTGTGACCACTCTGTGCCGACAAATATCTGCCCGGGCAGCACAGGCAAGTAAATAGCAACTACCTACCTGTTAGTTTTTTTCATAGTTAAAGAACAAAAATCAAATAGTCTCGGATAACCCCTTTAAGGCAGGACACATCTGTAACCATACAGATTATTTTTTACAGAAAGACTTACATGATTTTACATATATATTGTAACTTAATTCAAACATTTTTGTTCCCATTGCCAAGCAGCCTTTCAAAATAAAGTAATGAAAACAATATTTTGTGTAAATCTTCCATATCCTTTTCAACTGTATATCAAAGAGAACTATGTGGTATATTGTGGGGCTTTATGCCTTGTAAATATATAAAGGAATGTGCCAGATGCAGCCCCCTAGTGCTATGT